>NC_052612.1:9956230-10203535 GCF_016545825.1 Eucalyptus grandis
TTCTTCTTTAGTAAAATAATCCTGTTTTCCAGAAAGCAAATGCATACGTTTTGCGGATCGTAGTTCCCGGATTAGGTGATCAAGAGCGGAAGCGGTCGGTAGCCTCGAGGCTCGATACCATGAAAGAAGATGAAGACTAGAGAGAGATTTGTGAATTTCGTGTATTCAATGTATATTCGATGTACAATGCTTCGTAATTATAGTACGAAAAGAAATAATAAAGGCAAAGAAATATTTAGAAATCAAATCTATTATCAATCTAAGATTTCTAGCTAATTTATGTAAAGACCAATTTGGTTAAGAATGAAGTGTATCTTCAGTTGATGCATATCTTTCAACACTTTGGTCCCAGGATCCATCATTAATATAGTATCTTCATAGCCCTAAAATCCATGTCCACATCATATCGAACATCAATTTTGGTGTCTAGTTGATTTGTTTGTATCGATCGGTAATTCACTATCCATGATATACGGGTCGGGTTCACAGCTTTTCGCATCAAAGCTACATAGAGTTCCTCTAATTCTTCATGAGCAGAGGTTTCTCTAGTGTCTATGTCTACGACCCATTTGATCAATGAAATTGTCCATATTGTAGTTATGGCCGGTTTGATTAGCCCCTACACACGGGATGTATGATTGCCCAAGAACGATAAAAGGTATGCTAAGCTTTTGCATAATGAGATTAACGTATTAAATGATGTGGTGGAATCTTATTGGAGAAGTGGCATTGAACATGTGTCGATACAAAACACAAATGGTATTTCCTTTGTTGGGAAAAAAAATCAAGCTATATTGTCAACACAAATAGTAGAATAGTCACAATCTCACGAAATAAATGATGAAATTTATCAAAGTAAAAGTAGCAGAAGTCAATATCTAAGGGCATGTATCAAGTTAGGGTCGTTGCACACATCATATCGCTTATCTATTTTGCAATTTCCAACAATTGATTATTACGTATTCATATGATTTTCTAAGTAGGGAAAATGGTTGTAGGTGGATCGAGTAATCTCATGTTTTATTTTTCATTTTTGGTTATTTGGCTGCTAAACTATCGCCTAATAATTGATAGTTACACGCTAAAGTAAGCCGATTTTCTTCAAGCCAAGCCAAAAAAAAAGAAAAGAAAAAAAGAAAAGAACACAAAAAGAAGGCCACTTTTCACGGTACGTGACGGGTTCTAAGTCAATGCATAATTTCAAATGAACTTCATCTGATTGATTGATTCCTAAAAGGTACAATGATGAGCTACTAGCTACAGAAGCAACTACTACCCACGAAGAGAAACTCCATCCATCTAAAAGGGATGAAGAACTCCCGCGATCCATGCATGCACTGTTCACCAACGTTCTTTAAAGAGACGGAAATGAGGATCTTGAGAAGATTAACTAAAGCTGTGAATGATGAAGAGATTAGAAAACCCGCAGTGATGATGAAGTTTGGGGTTTCCCGTTAATTTCTGCTGATCAAGCGAAGCGAACCGAGCAATCCTTCCCCCATCTTTTAAATTCCCGGTGTGTGTCGAGGAGAGCCTCGACTCTCAAATCCTTGCATTCCACCTCCCACCGACCCTCGCTTGCTTGGCAAATACGCATGCATGAACTTGACACTAACGTCCATTTTCACTGACATCACCTCCGACCCTTTCCTCAGAAGCTCGTCCACAGTGAACTGGAATGATCTCTTGCTTCTCCTTCCGCGGCCAGGACTTGACGCTTTCACCTCGAAGGAGCCGTGGCGTCTCTCACCGATGTAATGTTCCGACGATGATTTGTTGTTGTGGCTAGAGAGACGAAGCTGGCACACTCGGAATTAGTGCGAGGAAGAGGTTGACGCCCCGATGACCACACCGATTTTCTTGTTGGGGTTGGTGGCGGTAAACCGGATTCCGACGTCGAATTTTGGGAGGAGGGGATGAGGCGTCGGAGACATTGGGAAGGCCAGAGAGGGATAGGAGTCGAGCCGGAATGCTGGAGGGCGAGGATTCAGGATGAGCCACGACGGTGATGACCGCGCCGATCAAGAAACGAGGGAGGACCAGCGACTGCATAGAACGGAAGACAATTTTGAAGGATCTAGAGGAGGAGGGGGCGGCGGCGGCTGCGGTGGCCGAGGGGCAGCAGCGGCGGCGGTGGCCGAGGAGGCGGTGGCAGCAGGGACATGGGGATGAAACTTCTGGCAGTGGACATGGGGCCGGTGCACGAAAGGGTTGAAGGAGGAGGAGATGGAGGTAAAAGATGGGGATGACGACGTGCTTTATAGTGAATATATAAAATAAAAATTTCTTCCACAAAGCCGCGTCGGAGAAGATTCGTGGCTTTTAACGTCGAGCTTTTGCAGGAAAAGAGGGACGGCGGAGAATGTCGTCGCTAGCAACCGTAGTGAAAAAACGGCAATCTTTTCGATTAGGGACAAATAAATCAGTGAAAAGGAATCATCGCGCCACGATCACGACGAAGGCCAATTTACGCGGGATTTCCCTTCTTGGGGAAGTAATCCTAGAGCTACAGAATCGGCATACCGAATTGTTACAAAATTGATTTGGCTAGCGTTTGATTTTGCTTCATACTCGTTGTGGACCCATCTTTCCAGAGTACGTTTTACGGCTACCTTTCTTTTTCCTAGCTTCGGAACTTTAAGCATTATTATTGGAGGATATGAAATGCAGCTTTTAATTGATGTTTATAAGATTTTGTGCGTCGTTACCAATTATTTTAAAACTTGAATCGACATAAGAAGGTATAATTTGATATTTAAATATTCCAACAATGTCGTGTGACTAGAATATTTTGTAACGAATTTCATTAGTTGAGGTCATTTAAGGATTTACAATTAAAATCTTAAAGTTAGGTTGTTGTTTCTCTTTTCATTTTTTTTTTTATGGCAAAGTCAAACTTAGTGCTTC
This sequence comes from Eucalyptus grandis, assembly GCF_016545825.1. Classification (NCBI taxonomy): domain Eukaryota; kingdom Viridiplantae; phylum Streptophyta; class Magnoliopsida; order Myrtales; family Myrtaceae; genus Eucalyptus; species Eucalyptus grandis. Next base: position 9,959,138 of record NC_052612.1, read on the forward strand.
TTGGAAGCGCGAATGCCAAACAATAAACATTTATGGGCAATAGTTGATAATTTTTTTTTAGAATTAGAGGAATTTTATCATAAAGTTGTTCATTCATGACAAAGGCATGCTAGTAAAGAAATTTATTCTTCAATTCTTACTAGGCAAGTCATCCATTTCCTTAGTTTTTAGGGTTTTATACTATGAAAATTATAAACAAGTATACATGTGATAAAATTTATTTCAAATTTATTTTTTTTTTATTATCAAAAACACTAAGTTGATATATGCGTGACAAATTTATTACACAAAAAAACAATCATAAATTGATATATTTATGACAAATTTAATATAATGAAAATCATAACCGATATACTTGTGACAAATTGAAAATAAATCTCCAAATTAGTACATCCATCAATTATTACAACAATTTGACTGGTAAAATTTAATGAAATTAACGAATGATAACTTATTTAAATATATCAATTATAATTTTTTGTGGTAAAAATTAAATTTGTCAGAGGTACACTCATTTAAAGTTTTTTGTCATCAAAAGTTAATTTGAGATAAATTTATTTTAAATAGTCAGGTTGTAATTTTTATGCCCTTAACCCTTTAATTTTACCACCTAGTCCACTCTTTTCGTGGACGACTGTCTCCGACGCTGCTAAGGCAAGAGCCGAGAAACTCCAGGGACGAACGCCGCGGGCGGGGGCGCGAGGAGCGAACCGCGCCGGTTTTGAAGATTTCATGCCCAGACTCGTGGCGTTGACTTCTCTTTGGACTTGGCCCTTCGTTCCGTCAGTCCCCAACATGTCCGCGGAGGAGCACGTGCACGAAAATTACAATCGTGCGCATGTAAAGGCGCGTCGCCGACTTATGATGGGGGCCGTTGTCCGAGTCAGATCCGTTAAAAAGAGCGACGCGCGTGCCTTAGTGTGGGCGCGAATGAAAGAAGAAAAAATCGAAACCCGCCGACGTATTGCGGACTGCAGAAAGTCCCGAAGCGCTTCCGAGCAGATCAGATTCGATCAAGGGAGAACATCGAATTAGCCTGCCAAGGGACAGCAAATGTAGAATTTCGAGGTATCGTGATCTTTTATGACGGCTTCAATTTCTTCTTTGCTCAAAATCTCTGTCTTGATTAAAAGATACTTTTTATGGTGAATTTGTGAAACACTGATATTAAAAGGGAGTGGCATCAAGGTCGTCACCACTATACCTGAGGTCGCATTAGGTGTTCACTGGGTACAAAGAATTTTCTTCCTTTTTGTTCTATAATTTCTTACATACCTAACGAAGTCTGGCTTCTTCCGAACTTCACCTTGGCTTTTTTTTTTTTTTTTTTTTCGATTCGGTTTGAAGGAGTCTTTTTGAGTCTCCATGCTCTCTCACAGAATGGAGAGGTTATTTTCTATGTCAACCGGTTTTGATCAAAGCAAATTAAATCTCAGCTTTCCACCAATTATTTCCTTCTAATGACAAGAGTAGCCGCTCCTTGGCTTTGTTTTCGCCCCTATCAAACGTGAAAACAGCTTCTGTTTTTACTTTCTTAAAATTCCAAAATAACAATTGAACTTCAAAAAATCATGAGTGATAATTTTGCTGCACTCTTGATTTTAAAAAAAAAAAAAATCCCCTCAACCGTACCTCTAATTGGTGGGCACAAATTACAGATATCACCCACAACCCACAAACAAATTTGGGCGATGTAACTCACTAATAAAAGCAGCATGACCTGAAAGTTATATATAATTTTGCATGTCCGTGTTTTATATACTTTAGAAATTTCAGCCATTTCATATCCAAAATAAGTCAAGGTGTCGGGAATGGCGACATTCAAATGTATCAGAACAAATTGATGGAACGGATGTGGTGTGCAGCACCATTTAGTTTGATGGGATGGTCAAAACTTTTGACCATTTTAATGGATTGGGTAAAAATTGGGTTGGTTGAAGTTTTAATATGGATTGGAAATGGGTTTATTATAATAGAGCTCAAATTGAAAAATAAGTCGTAAATGGGTTTATCCCAACCATTATAAATTATAACCTATTAATAACTCAACCAAACTCACTACTTTTCAATTTTTCCTTTTTTTTCTTTTTTCTTTCTTTTCTTCTTTGTCGCTTATCACCAACCACAGCCGTGATGGCGCGACCGGCCATAAGCAAGGCTGGCCTCACCCGATTCGACAACCTGGGTGGGGTTAAGCCTCGGTTGAGGTCACCAAAGCCTCGCCAACATCGGCGACCTCGGGCAGGAGTCTCAAGCCTCACCCAAGTCACTAGATCCCGGTGAGGGCCAAGCTCGCTTGATTGACCTTTGAGTGAGCTAAGGCCTTGCCAAATTCGGTGACGCAGGCGAGGCTGGAGCCTCACCTGTGAAGTTCTTTGGTGGTGAGGCCCAAGCTTGTCAACATTGAAAGCGAACTTAGCCTCGTTGTGGTGTGGGCAACCGGCAATGAGGAAGAAAAGAAAGAAAAGGAAAAAGAAGAAAAAAATCAATTAAAAATATAATAATAAAAACATTATTGAAAGTGTGCATGAGTAGAAAAATTTGTACTAAACAATGGAAAATATCTTCTTGTTTATTTTCAAATTTTAGTCAAATACCAGAAAATACGGTTATTTTCATAGAAAATGGTTTTTCTTGGAATATTAATGTGTTTTGATAATATGGGTCAAGTCGGATATTAGTTGGGTATGTGCTTGGTCGATATGGGTGATTAAAGCGTTGCATTGCATGAAAATGGGTGAAATGGATTGAATTGGTCAACATAAGTCGACCATTTTCGACTTGGCTTATACCCAACCTCGACCCATCCGTTTGATGGCCTTAGTCGAAAGATAGTATTCCAACCTAAGAGTGTATTTTTTTTAAGTGAATATCTTCCACAAATTAGTTTGTACATTTTCCCGCATTTGATTTGCTAAATATTAGTCAATGAAAAACCATTTGCAAATCAAAGAAAAATATGCACGCTTAAAGTTAGAGACATGAATTATCTATTCAGAAAAATGAAAAAGAAAATTCTAAGACATGATAATTTGAAAATTAATTTTTATTATGAATTTTTTCCCGAAATAAATTGACCCTAAACAAAATGCAAGGAAAGAAATGAGTTTGAAATACTGTGTGACCCTTTATATCCTGAAAAATATTGGATGGGCTGGCTCCTCCATATCGCCATGGGGCCGGGCCCATTCACTCATTCAGTGACAGACACGTGGCCCTACGGCCTTTGCTGAGTTCTCAATCAAACATTCCCCGGACACGCCGTCCCCCGACATCCTCGGTGTCCCGGCATCCCCATCCCACTGGGTTCACCCACCAGCTGCCCTCCTTACCCCTAGTCACCAACCCCGACGTCACCGCTCGCGTCCTCCGCCTCCTGCTGGTCAATGGAGGTCGGCCTCCCGCCACCATCACCACGGGCGGGCAGGTGCTCCCCCTCCTCTAATTTATTAGAGCAAAACGTGATGACACCGTGACATGTTTTCATTCCCTCTCCATTTTACTTTTTGTTTTTTTAGTGGAATAATATACAATGAAATTGAGTATTGTCTCTCTGCTTTCAGTCCCCTCTATTAACCCACATAAGCAGTCGCATAGAGTTCACGTGTTCATATTCATACTTTTTACACGTGAGTTGCACATCCATTGTACGTGCAATCCCATGTGCATGGCACAAGATAAAAAAGATATTTAGTTTATCCGAATATTATCATTTCCAAAATGGGGTGAGGCACCATGGAACCGAGGAATGAGAGACAAAAATTGGCTGAATGGTCGCAAGAACAAAATTAAAATCAATTGTTTCACGGTACTTATCTCCTGTCTTTATTTAGTGCTTGACCTTAACTAGGAATTACCAATATATAAAGGAAATTGAAGCGTCAATAAGAAATTGGGCATTCACTCTCGCTATAAGGGACGAAAATGGTCGCTCACGTTCTTGCCATTTCTATCGAGTCATTAAATTTGATTCTCTGGGGTCTTGGCATGTAGCTGCTCGCCCCTTGTCACTGGACACTAAGTTTTAATTCACGGTAATAATTATATATATCACACACGTAACTATTTTATTTGCTCACATACAATTACAATTCATTTAGTTTCATGATAATTAATTTTCCTAAAAGATTAACATATAAGTGGCGTTAAAATGTGTACTCAAGAATAACCCTTAAATAGTAAGCTCGGCCTTTATGATCTGCCTAAACTGAAATCACAACAAAGATCATTGAAAGGGAAATTAAAAAGCTTTATGACCATCGGTGAGTATAAAGAAACTTCCGCGATGAAGTATCACTTAATATAAATTGAGTATAAACGTAGATTAAACCAATCAAATTAATAAAGAAAATATGATGAGTTATCAACGGTCCGGCGTCCCATCCTCGTCCCCGTGATGTTGAGGATTGGAGAGGAGAAAGCCTCCATGGCCATGTCGTCCAATCAGAAGAACCCGGCCCGAATGAAACGTTAATGGATCCATATATGGTGATCACTCGTCGTTCATCTTGGTCCCATTGAATGAGTGAACCTATTACTCGAGACTCTCTCCTTCTTCCTCCCGTTTACCCCGCCGCTCCCAACGTCCCGTGTCTCTCTCTCAATGTCAGCTGACCATACTTGGGGACTCATCCCTACATTGGACGCTTTCCATTCAATATTCATTGCTCTTGTGGTAGTAGCAGCGGTGGTGGTGGTGGTGGTGGTATGAAGGAATCCCGATGATGAAGTATTTAGTAATCTGAACGATGCGCGTGAAGAATTGACATGGAATGGTTCATGGGTGCTCCCAATATTTTCTCGAAATGAAAGAGGCCGAGGTTACCATCCTCCATTTCGCATTCACGCTATTGCCTGGTGGACACCAGCACTCTCTTAAGGGATTCCTTCTTCCTTGGTTGGTCCCATCCCATCCCATCACCATGATCGAAACCCAAATGCGTCTAGTACTATTCAATCTTACCTCAAATGTATGCAACTTTCACTTCATTTGAATTTACGATGATATTGCAAACTCCTTGGTTTTGCCGATGGTAATATGGGCAAGTCTTAGAGGGAATGGTCACAGCTAGTGTTGGCTGTTAGATTATTAGAGCATGTGCGGGTGGTGATTCTTTTGGAGCTTTCGTTATTGCAGGGTACAAAAAGCAGATGGCTCGTCTTTGTGTATTGGTAATGACCCTACAAGATAGCCGGATGCACCTCTTCTCAAGAACGTAGGACAGACGAGAGAGACATCAAGGAGACCCGTCTGTACTCCCTTGTTATACCGCCAATCTTCTCATCCACCTTGCAAGCAAAGCGAGTTCCATAGCCCATAAAAAACCGGCTGCAGGTGGCGTTCTCTGATCTCAAACCCCATCTTTCCAATAACAAGGAATGCCCCAGCTCACATAAACACACCATTGACCTATATGCTGACACTCTCCGGGGAGCTTTATGTTGTGTGTGACGACTCCGTGCATTGCGTGCTCCAGGCATGTTTTAACACGCGGTCAATGAGTGTGGAAAATCAGACACATGATCAGAATCTTCTCGACATGCGAGTCTAGAATTTTGGTATCACGATTCCAACGTGTATGGGGTCAATTTTAAAATTTCAATACTTAATGAGTCAAAATGTAAATATATATAAAGAAGTAGGGATCCGGGTGCCGCTACCACTGCCGGGAGGTCGCCAGCCCTAGGTGGCGAAGGGGCGGCCCTTGCCGGCTGGGTGAGGCCGGCTCGGGTGAGGCCATGCACCGGCCGAGGCAGGGCCGGTGAGGCTCATCCAAATCTCGTGATGCCTTGACTAAGGCCCAAGCAAGGCTTCTGCCCAGACTGACGACTTGCCGCGCCCTCACTCGGGCCCTAACGAGGGTTGCCGACTCCTTGTCTGGGCCTCGAGGCCCTTACCTAGGGGTTGGGGAGGCTTGCGGCCACGAGGCAAGGGGCTGGTGTTGCCTGATTTGGACGAGCCTGCCGACCCCAGCCGTGGCATCGCCTAGGCCATGCCTAGCCGACGAGGCTACCCACTCTTTGCCGCCTAGGGCCAATGACCTTGCCCAACAGGTGTCCCTAAGAAGCTACCCTCTAATGATGGTAGCAGCATGTCCACCTCTCTTACGACGACGCTTTTTTTTTCCACGACCTTGCCTTTTTTATTCTTTTTTTTAAATTTATTTTAGGATTATTCCTAGCCACACACTACCGCCTTTTTTTTTTTTTTTTCCATTTTTGTTCTTTTAGAATTATTTTAGCTTTTCTAGAAGTTTTTTTTACTATTTTTAAATAATATTTAAAAAGAAAAAAAGTAATAACAAATTATCACATAGGATAAATAAATAAATTTAAAATACTACTTCAACATTTTCGATTCAACAAATTGACGGTGTTAACGGAAAAGACTCGATTGCACAAATTTGATAAGTTTTATGACTTAATTGCACATTTGCAATAAGTTTTATGACTTATAGTGTACATATCTCTAGAATTTGATAGTAGAATGTGGATTGATTGTTTTTTTTCTTCAAGTTTTATGGATTATTACAATGTAATATAGTTGAATTTTTCAAATTAAAATAATGAATGATATTAACAAATGTTGGATTAATATTTTTAATGTAAATTAATTATAGACTCTTTTTATTATTTATTTATTTATTTATTTACTTGTGTATTTATATATATAAATAATATTTAATATATAACGTATTTGGAACGTATCGGAATTTTCTAATTTTGAGAAATGATGTGTCAACGTTGTGTTGCGTGTCATACTTGGTGTTACATAACTCTTTTGACAAGCCCTTTGACGCTCTCAAAATTTTTTTTTTTTTATTGTGACAATCTTATATACCTCACAAGTCATATCAAAAAATAGTCTAAAGGAGGCCGGTCGTGATCATTGATCATCGCACTCCGTTTAGCACATGGTGGAAGTTTTCACATAGTTATACCATGTTCTATGAAATTTTTACATGTAATTTCCTCTCTTTAGTCCCCTTGAATTAGGATATCGCAACTTTCTAATCCAACTTTTGTTCACCATCGCTCGGCACTCTCATCGCAATCAATGTGTAGAAACTGGAGATTGTAGGACTCATAAATTCTATCATTCCCTACGCTCCACAAACATGATAAAAAAAAAAGGTCTCGCAAGGCCATGACATTGAAAACAGAGTTTCCTTTGCAGAGCATTCCTCTACGGCCTGCCAGGAACCAATCTTTCTTCTTTTTTGCTCCAAAATATAAAGTTGAGAGAACATGCAATAACTGCTAAAATTGTTTCAAAAATTCATAAAATCTATTATTTGGAGACCAATTCAATCTAAATCTTTCAATTGTACCAATAATATATTAAATCTTTGATAATTTGCTAATTTAATCTTAAAAGTTAGTTCTAAATCGTTGGATAATTTTTTAATTTAGTCCTAAATCTTTTGACGATTTACTAATATAATTCTTCAAGTCAATTATCAAATTACATGTTTAGGGCTAATTGGCAAATGCTTAAAAGTTTTAGGATGAATTAATACAATTGAAATGTTTAAGACTAACTTGGTAAATCATAAAAGTTTGGAATTAAATCGATGCAATTGAAAGGTTTAGAACCGACTTAACTACTATAGAATAAGTCAATTATCCTAACAATCATTGATAAGAACCCATCATAAAGTATATCATATCGAATTGGTTTCTTTAGCTACACAGTTATTAGACAAACAAGTTCCACGTCATATAAACATGTACTTGACAGTTATTGCAAAAATCATGCGAATGGGTCTCTTTTCCCATTTATGCAAAGATTCAATGTCGTACATTCTGCTAGAGCCATACACGACGGCGAGTGACAGCATCAGCTTTACATTGGGTCAAGGCAGCCGAGTTACAACTCCCAACCCAACGTGGACGAGATGAAAGCCAAGAGTCCAAAGTGATCAACTTGCAGACGTCATCCAACCGAAGATTTCCCTAAAAGAAACGAGAAGCAGCGTTAACGTTAACGAACAAGTTAGTTGCCAAGAAAATGACTCAAACTCGCATGCCTCTCTCCCCTTCAAAAGATGTATTCAACTCATCGCAGACACGCCGCCAACCCTTGTCACGATGTCTGCTGATGCATTTCTTCGCTGACCCTCTCGTTTCCATGACTCGAATGGTTTGTAATTTACCTATCGCATCGACGAAGTCGTGCCAACTTCTTTGATCCGTTCTTCTCTGTGCACCCCATGTTTCTTGCTTGTCGCCCCCACACTAACGGTGGTCCACCCCACCGCATTTCTTGGGCACGTCTTCGAGGATGGTCAACCAAACCCCGTTTGATTCTTTAAGCTGTACATATTCTTAGTAGATTTCCAAATAAATGCCTAAAACCTCCTCATTTTTTTTTAATATAAAGGGTAAAACATACCTTTATTTCAAATAAAAAGCGTGGAAAGTGACCAAATCATTTAAAATAAGGGTTCGAAGTGACCAAATTATCTCAAAAAAAGGTTTTAACCAAATCGGGGTGACTATTCCAACCATTGAGAAAATGATATTTTGGTAAAGAAAACTGTAACTATATATTTTTAATTTTTTTTTTCTTTTCCTTTTCTTCTTTCTTTTATCCTCTTCCCTCCCCAGCCATTGTCACAATGGTCAAGGGAAGTCGCCCTGGGGCAAGGGCCGCCCTCATTGATTTTAGGCGAACAAGTGCCCTCATCGAGTTTGGCGAGGGTCGTCCTTGTTGTTGTTGGCCTCACCATGTCAATGAGGGCAACCTCCTCCTTGCCCCTAAGGCCGGCGAGGCCATGTGAGGGCCAGTTGCCCTCGCTCAAAGGCTCGGTGTGGGTCGAGCGAGGGTGACCCTTGCCCGACACCGATGAGGGTGTCCCTCGCTCGATTCCGGCAACCTGCGTTTGATGGTTGGCGAAGGGAAGGGGAAAAAAAGAGAAAAAATAAACAAAAAAATTAAATTAAGTTGAAATACCCTTTGGTCTGAAAGGTTAGGTTATTTTTTTGAAATTGATATGACTACTTTATGTTTTGTTTGAAACAAGTTCCATTTCAGTTTCTTGTTTGAAACAATTTAGCCACTTTAGGCCATTATATGAAATAATGTCTATTTCAAATCCTTATTTAAGAAATGATGACATTTAGACTTTTATTTGAAATTTTCTCTATATTCTTCCCCCAATGCATGACGCTTTGCTTTTGATCTTTGGATATGGACAATTCCTACGCCACTAGGGAGCTAATCACGAAAGTTACTCCTCATCTTTTTTCTTTGTTTTTCTGTTCCCATTAGGAATGGGACAAAATTTCGAACTCATTGGAAAAGAAAGAAGAGAAGTAGAGAATTTCAAACTCATTTGCAACTCTTTTCCCAAAACTATCGGCCAGAAAAAGGAACAACTATGAATTCTCATGAACACGGCATGCATCCCACTTGGAGACTCATTAATTCGTTGACTTCCAGTGCATTGGACCCACACGAATCAGTGTTGATTGGCCCATGCTTTTGAGTGTTCTAACTTGGGCTCATAGTCATAGTGGACCATAATCACTGTAGAATGTTGGTTTAAAAACGTTGGAACTATGACTAAACATGGTTTCATCTTGGCATGCGCCTAGATTTAAGCTTTATTAACCCACAAACGTTAAGACCAGATTGAACGAGATACGTCAACAGCTCAGATTTCCACAGCCACAGACTACAGGTAATTATGCACCGAATTCCATTACTATATTTATTAAATCCCACGAAAATGAAAAAAAAAAAAATTGTTTACCAAATGATACCTAGCACACTGGCCTCAAAACTAAGTTTCGTACTTCGTTGGACAAAATGGAAAATTGGTAATAATATATATGTGTACGTAATGAGCATGACCTGATGCATCCAGTTCAAACCTAGAAATGCGGCATACTAAATTTGATTCCCATGTACTTTTGAGAGTCAAGTAGCTGTACTCACAAAAGCCCTTGAGCGACTTTCTATTCTCATATTTTATATTAACGTGCACTTGGCGGTTGTTTCGGGTGGTCCCCTATTGTGTACATGGAATGTCTAAGCAGGGCTTACGTAACACGTGAGAGAACCATGAAATTTGTGCGTCTTAGTAAACCAGCAAATATAACTAACCAAAACTGCTTATAATTTACTTCAACTGCTTGAACTCTAAAGTCAGCTCCACCTGCTCATTTTCTTACTTGCTTCTTCTGAGTCACGCTTCTAGTCCTTCCTCATCTGTCTCATTAGCTTGATAACTACGTTCTCCGATTTAACTCCCATGTTTCTCTCTCTCTCTCTCTCTCTCCTCCCTCCCTCCCTCCTGACAAGCACATCAGCTCCATTTTTCCCTATATATATATGTTGGTGACTTTGTTCTTACTTGCACAACACATATCGTTCCATAGTCCATACCATTATCTACATACTGGACACTTTCTCTAGCCTTGCCCTAGGCTCCTTGTAACTTAGAAGCAAAATGAAGGCAGAAGCTCCAATTTTGCATCTCCATCATCTTAATCACACTTCCTCATCATTCTGCTTCAGCAGCCACTGACCTGCTCGATACCGATAATCTTTTTTACCATGCACACGACCCAATGGCCCCGCCCTCCTCAGTTAGGACAGCCAGCAGGGATCGAATCTCCTATAATGACTCTGACTTCTGGAGACAGCTCATACGAAAACAGAGTGGAGCTGCCTCTTCGTCAACTTCACTTAAGATGGTGAACGTAAATGACTATGGTGCTAAAGGAGATGGAAGTGATGATACTGAGGTATATAAAAAGCACAAATAACCCCTCATCTTAATAAAGTCTTACTGAATAAGTAGATTGTTTTTTTTTCCTTTTCTTTTCCTGTTCTTCATTCTTCAATCTGTCTGATTCATGTCAAAGCTCTTCTTGCGGTAGTAACAGCCAAGTGCTTTGGTTATGCATGTAGGCATTCACGAAAGCCTGGGAGGCTGCTTGTTCTGCTCAGAGAGCTGTTCTAGTAGTCCCTCAGAACAAAAACTTATGTTCTTACGCCCATCACATTCTCAGGTCCTTGCGGATCTGACCTCACAGTAGAGGTGAGTTTTATGCGATGCGCACAACTTGATGTGCCATTGATGGAGGTATAGATTAATGAACGATAAGAAGAGGAAAAAATCAGGAGTTGGGGTTCACCACAAAATGTATTGAACTCGATGTCTTCCAGCTGTTATGGTATCCAATGATGGGATATACATCCAAGGGATATGCTTATTTCTCGTCTTGAGTGAACTTCTTTTTTCTCTTTTTTCTTTACTTTCTTTGAAAGGCAAGTATTATAGAGCATATGGCGTATAGTAGTTTTATACATCCACTGGCATTACAAATAGAGCTAATAATTCAAAAAAGATGGAGGTAAGAAATCTCCACATGGGAGCCAATACAATATTTGACCGGGAATGTTCACTTTTTTTGGTAGAGTGAGGCTGTACCTCTTACCTTTTTGTGCACCTTGCCAAGGTAATATGATGTCAGTTGTTTTGTTTTGAAACCATCTATGGTTGCACTCACCCAAATGCAATATATAATTGCTACACTAAAAGAAAGTGAACACATTTCTTCTTTTGTTTCGATTTACATGCTTCAGATCTATGGAACAATCGAGGCTTCTTTAGACCAATCTGCCTACGAAAAGGATCCGACATTATGGCTGAAGTTTGAAACTTGACAAAATTGAGTGTAGCAGGCGGTGGCTACATAAATGGCAGTGGAGAAACATGGTGGCGAAAATCCTGCAAAGAAAGCCAAAACTCGTGAGTCATTGTAGCTGCATCCTTTTCACTACGTTTGGATATTGACGTACAATTCACTATGCACTAATACAAGCCAATTCCTCTCTCTTCTTCCTAGAATGTTATGGTTCAGCCTTGCAAGCATGCACCAACAGTAAGTTCTTCGATCTGCCCATGATCAAAGACATATCTCAATCTAAATTCAATGAGAAGAAGTTTCATATCCTATGGATTTCCTAAGAAGAACTACCTTTGCAGGCATTGACATTCCAAGAATGCAAAAATCTGAGGGTAGCTGATTTAACCATTACAAATGCACAACAAATGCATCTTGTATTCAAGAAATGCGTGAATGTGAGTGCAGTGAATCTGCAGATAACTGCTCCTAAGGAAAGCCCAAATACCGATGAATTCACGTCACGGATACCAAAATATCACCATCGATCATTGTGCCATTGGGACGGGGTATAACAGACGGACACCACCTGGCATGCACAAATTCTGGCTCTGGCTCCAATATTTCTCTACCGAAAAATGCGAACATATCCTCACTTCCATATCATCATGTCTAAATTAAACTAAACATTATGTGGTAATCATATTCTAATGTTCTTGTTTTTCAGATGATTGCATTTCTATAGCAAAGATGGGTCGAGTAATGTTCAAGCTACAGATATAGCCTGTGGACCAGGCCATGGCATCAGGTTTCCCTATTACTGTCCTTCCAACTAAAATACGCAAAATATATATTCCACACCTGTTAACTGCTCCTCCTACTATGATGTACTAAAAGCTCATAGCTTATCTATTTATATACAGCATTGGAAGCTTGGGAGCCCACATGTCAGCTGACTATGTTTCAAATGTCGTAATAAATAATTCAAGACTTTCAGGAACCACGAATGGTGTGAGAATAAAGACTTGGCAGGTGGGATTAGGGCAATAAATTATCATTTTTTACTTTTTCGGCCAGGATATTGACATGCTCGGTCGTGCACTTTTTTTTTCCTTGCGTGCTTCCACTGGCTGCAGGTTTTGAACTATTAGATGGTTTTCATAGAAGATTAAAACACTTCTAGGATATATTTAAATTCTCTTGATTGCAAACCGTAAGAGGAGAGGAGAAAGGGATCACTTGTTTCAAGTCGAGGGCACAACGGAATTGCTCTTTGACTTGGTGTGAGCTAACAAGTTTTTTTGTTAATAAAAATCTTGACTTGCGCTTAGAACAAATATATCAACTTCCTTGGTGGCATGGAGACTTTAACATATCTATCCTGACTTCAAAGGGTTTAGAAAGTTTATGAGGGGCATAATCTCAATCTTGACCCATCTCCATCCAGGGAGGATCAGGGTATGAGTAACATCCAGATTTGAGAACCTTGCAATGGACAACGTGACCAATCCCATAATCATAGATCAAACTATTGTGATCAAGAGAAACCGTGTCCTCCGCAGGTAATGAACGCCTGTGCCTATCTTCTTCTATCTCACTCGACTGGTCATGATCAGCTGGTACTCACTACCATGATTGACTAATCACTCTGATCGCCATCTGGTGGAATGGTAGGCCGCAGCAGTTCAAGTAAGGAACGTGACTTACACGAATATCAGAGGAACCAGCGCCAAGAGGCCATATAGGACGGCGCAGAACCACTGCTGGCACCAATTTAGATTCATTTTAGAAAATAAAAGATTAGAGGGAAATTTTGAAAAAGAAATTTGAATTCAAAATAATTCAACAACCGGATTTGGAGCCATTTCTTTTGTTGGAGAAGTTGAGTGAAAATCTCCACCGGCGAGAGGTTGGAGCAAAATCCCACCGGCGAAACAAACTCGAATTTTCGCTTTATAAATAGAGGGGTCTTCTTCACCTTTCGGGGAGGAGCGGAGGTTACTCTTCGTCAGAAATCGAAAGGGAAAAGAGAGAAAACAGAGGAATGGACTTCGGTTCTTGAGGGAAGGAGGAAAAGTCAAAAGTTTTCCTCCTTTTTGCTGAAAAGAGAAGAAGTGTGCAGAGAAACAGAGAAGGGCAGAGAGTTCGTAGGAAAGAAAGGTGAGAGGACGTGAGAGAGACTTGAGGTGAGAGAAAGTTTAAGAGAAAAAGAAAAGAAAAGGAGAACAGCTGTTCATCTTCTCCGAAAGGTCTTCTGCCAGCGACCATTTCTACACAGAAGCCGGCGCTCCACCGCACCCTCTGCACCAGCGAGCTCGTCCCGACGCCTGCTGCAACGACCACTGCTGCAGCCACTGTTCAGTCTCCTCCCGTGACGCCAGCCTGCAGCGCCCGACGTCCTCCCCTGCCCGCCGATTCACCTCCCAGCCGCGACGAAGCTTCTGTTTCTGCAGGTTTGCCCCTGACCCGACGCCTGGTGAAGCTGCGCTGCTCCTTGCCTCATCCGCATGCTCGTGCTGCTCGAGCCACCAGAGACGCCAGTAGTGCCTGTTCGGCGATTGCCCAACTGAGCAAAGCCCTCCACTCCGGCGCCTCCGTCTCACCGTTGTTTGCCCGTAACAGCTGCCGAAACCCACTTTGCCGGTGACCTCTACCCGCGACGACCGACGCCGCGCCTTGGCGACTCGCGACCCGACGGCACCCGAAGCTCGCCGCTCCTGACCTCGCCGAGCCACCACACCGCCTCCGACGCCACTGTCCTCTCTTGAGCCTTAGGTGGTTTATTTATTTTTTATTTACTTATTTGTTTATATTTTAAGTCTTGTTATATTATTTAAGTTAGATCATGGTATATTAATGTTAATTATTTGTATTGTTTAGACATTATCCTTAAGGCTTCTTTATCCAAGATTTTTGTAATACTTAGTTTGATCCGAGAGACATTCGGATCATTCTTTTTAATTACATTAATTTTGGGCTTCTTAGTGAAATTTTAATTGTTAAATCATAATAATTATTTAATTTGGTAAGACTCGACTAGATTATTTAATTATTTTGAGTTGTTGTGATGATTAGGGTTAAAATAATTGTTAATTTAACTTTTGGAGATCTACAGGTTATTTTTTTCAATTATTTTGATCCTTTATTTAGTGGCTATATTAATTGTTTAGATTTAACCTAATTTAATAATTATTCAATCAAAAAAAGAAACTAAAAAAAAAAAATCAAAATATTCAAAAATTGCATAAGCATATAGGACATTAGGTTTAATATAATAGACACGTAGTTTAATTAATCAAATTTTTAGGATTATATTTCTAGGATTGCATTTTTAGATAATATTTTTAGGACTGCATTTTAGATATTTTAAAAGAAATAAGTTAGGATTAGACTTAAATAGCCTTTTTAGAGTTTTAGATATAATTGGCATATTTTCATATTCTCATTTTTTTAATAAAAAATAGTTTCTTTCTAAGATAGAATAAGGTTTAAGTCAAATTAATCCCAAAAATGGATTAGAAAATTACTTTAAATAGCTCGATTAGGGTTTTTATTAGTTTGAATTTCAATAAAAGTACAAAAATACAAAAATCTAGGGTGCATGTTTAATTAGTTGCATAATATGATCATTTAATTAGAATTTATCAGTAAAGTTAAGTCATAAAGGTGTATAATAACTAGTTTACATAATAGACCCATTTAATTAGAACTTCCACATTGATAAGATTAAGTCATTTAGTGTTAAAATGCATTTTATAAAAAAATTCTAATTTTAAGAAAAATCCAAAAAAAAAATGAGTGCTTGCTTTATGTGATGTAATTTATTTACTTGAATGTTTTAAATAATGGATGAGCACCGATGTGTCACTACATTTGCATGATAGTAACTTAGGTTAAAATAAATCACCGCTTGCAAAAACATTTTGAAAAAAAAAAATTAAGAAAAATGGTACCGAAAGGGCATTAGAAAATTTCTAGTGTAACCAAGTCCCCGTACCTTAGTCTGCAGTTGGTAGGGAAAAATAAATCTCCCTTTATTTTACTTAGGTGTCTAATCGACCTACCATAAACCGATTAGTGGCGACTCTAATTAATAACATCTTGCATGTTAAACGTTTGAATCTTTAAGTCGCGAATTGGCATGGGTTTGGGAGAGCCTGTGTAAGTTTAAAAGCTTAGTAGTCCATTAACCTAGTTTTAGGTGATAAACCCGAAAAATTAGGTCGCGAGAAGCAGCGCGACTCCACTGGGGATATTGTGTTAAAACACTTAGTGGACTTAGGCCAATTTTCTTTTTTTTTAAATAAAAATTAAAAAAAATGTTTTTGTTTAAGAAGGGATCCCAGTGCATCCTTAATAATATTCTAAGGTGTTAAATGTTAGCTTGCGATAGGAGGTATAAGGGGGAGTAGTCTTTGTTAACCCCTCGTTGCGTGTGTTAGAGTAGGGATGAATGTTTGAATTAAAATTATAGAAGTGTTGTTTGTATTTAAACCGTTGTGCATGTTTTATTGTTTTTAGCACTACACTATTGCACACACAACCTGCTGGACACAGGGCTGCGATAGGATTAGGATGGTGTTGAGAATGATACTTCCCCCTTAAAGCGAGACCGCTAGAGTTGACATTCTCTTCCCAAGTTCTTCGTGGTGTCAATGTGCTTGTCCATATCCGCGAGACTGCGTGATTATTGGGTATTCCATTCGACCGAGCCAGATTAGGGGACCCGACACGTTAATGCGAGACCGCAACGTCGATCATCCTCTTAGCTCCACTTTGTTAAACCTTTTAGGCAGAATCGAGCCTCACTTTTCATGTGTGTCTATGTGATTGTCATATATTTCAGTGAAAGTAAGTTGTTTAAATTATTTGCAATTTATTTACTTCATTGTAATTTTGTCGGTCCATGACAATTAGGTTTCGTCGTGTCAGTCTTATTTTATATGCAATGGGGAAACCGACGTACAATTCATTTCCACTCCCAAAAAAGAGCTCAAGAGGTGGTTGGATCAATTAGATCAAGATGGCCGGAGATATGTGAAAGCTAGGATCGTCTGAGCTTCTCCGTTGTTAGAGATCAACATCCATTCTAGTGTTATCATGTGCGTTGCTCACCACGGTATTACGACTTCTACCTTGTGTTTGGTGAGTTGAATTGACTCAACGCTCGAAAGAATATAGTATTGCCATTGGAATGCCCTGAAAAGGAACTTGTTAGGCCGCCTATCGGTATAGATTCTATCTCGGAATTATCTCAATTTTTAAAAATCGTTTCAGAAGAGTAAGGAAAGTCAGTCAAAGCTAACTGTTTTGCATGTCCATTTTCATTCTTAGAAAAATGTTTTGCAGATCAAACTAATGATTTCAAAAGCTGTGATTTTCATGTTAGCATTTTTTAAATAATCGTTTTCCTTATCGAAAAAATGCCATTAATCCTGCAATTTCATGGGTGGTTAATCGGGTTTGTGACGGGCTAAATTATGTGAGTATGATTTTAGCTGAAACATTTTGTCATTAACCCGTTTCAAACAAATGAGAAAGGATAATGCGTGCCCTCCTGAACTTTTGCAAATATGGTTCTTCTCCCACATAAGAGGGTTTGGACATCTTATAAAACAATTCAGGATAGACGATTCTCGACATCCCATACAAAAATTTGCGGTTCTAGAACGTTTTCCCCACATAAACAACATGCCGTTGGATTAATTTTTTGAAAACCCTAATCCTAAGGCATTCTTGGCGGCATACTAAATGGCTCCACATTGAGAAGCTCGCTTTTCGCACAAACATGATGGACCAATCCCATTCTTGGGCCTTTCCTAAGTGCTACTTCCTATTATCCACATAGAGGGTCTGTCAAGACAAAGCTCTTCAAGAAATTCCTCCACCTCTCGGGACATTTATTTGTTCCAAGTTCGTTTCATTCGAAAGGATTATGACTACTTCAATGAGATCCAGAGATCATCACTACATGGAGCGAATGTCATCCAGAGAAGATTTTGGTGCCCATGGGAGATCAAGGGTGAGGAGGAGATTCACCATGCATCGGCGTTCTATATCCAACAACACCGATTCCCGCTTTGCCTTGCGTCCGCAGTCCCCGATGTGACCAAGAAGCCCACCCAACGAGCACAAATTGAGCATGCTTGGCGGAAAGTGGAAATGCTGGCTGCCGAAATAATGTTTCGCAGGCGTTGGGTTCTAGAAAGCATATAAAATGAGATATTTTGTTTTCTTAGTTCAATGTCTAGGGACTTTATTTCAGTTCATTGTTTTCGATTTTAGTTTGATGCTTAGGGACTTGAATTTCAATTCTTAGTTTAATGTTAGGAAGTTTGGTTCAATGTTTAAAATAAATCTTGAATAAAATCAGCGATTAGATCATTGTCATGGACCAATCTCATTTATTATAAATATTTACTGTATTATTTTACATTCTTAGTGACAACACGGCTAACCAAAGATCACCAATCCGTACCGTTCTAGGGCAACAATGGCTGATAACACCGAACAAGTGCGTGTTGCCCGAACAAGCTCGTTATCGCCACCCCTCGAAACGGAAATGAAGCAAGTCTTGAATGTTCTTGAGCAGCTTTCTAAGCAAAATCGATTCTCTTCAAGCAACATCAAGCCCACCAGCTCCGCAAGTCGAAGTGGTGTTACCACAACATGCTCCTTTGTGATTGATCCAAAAGATAAAGGCAAGAATACACCTGTTGATTGGGCCATCAAGCTCTAAAGATGTCTCAAGGGAGAAAATTACCGACGTGCCTCAAATTGTTGTTGATGAGGAGGTACAAGTGATACACCCGTGGTGTACTCGAAAACGAGCAGAAAAACGCATGGCAAAAATTGAAGAGAAACTCAAACAAGTTGCCAGGGTTGGTTTATCCAAGGCCCAACTCCATTTGTCCCACTATGCAAAGGTCAAAATGCAAGAAGTTCAAAATGCCGGACTTTGAAAAGTATGATGGCACTTCTTGCCCGAAGATCCATTTGCGGATCGTATGTGGTCAGATGACCCAATATGCTGATAACATCCGCTTGATGATTCAACAATTTCAAGCGAGCCCGACAGACCGGGCACCGCAGTGGTACATCATGAAAAAGATTAATGTGGAGACTTGGGAAGATTTGACGGATGCCTTCTTCAAGCAATACAAGTATAATATTGATGTCACTCCTTCTCGAGAAGATTTACTTCTGCACCGAAAGAAGAAGAGGACGGAATCTTTCAAGGCATATGTCACGAGATGGAGGATCGTAGCCGCCGCATAACTCAGTAGCCGACGAAAAGGAGCTGATGGATTTGTTCCTGAAGACACTCCGCTCGAATATCGAAATCGGATGTTAGGATCGGCTAGCGAAGTGTCGACTAATCCCTGTTGGCGGCGAATTGAAGTAGCATTACGTGACGGGATGGGCATCGATCAAACCAGCTTCAATAGGAGAGTCTCAGTGAAGAAGGATAAGGAGCCTAGCGGAAATTAATGCAAACTTATGTTCAACCCCCTCGCCCGTCTTGAACACTGGCAACGAGGAGGAGCGCCACCATTCTTCAGCGGAAGAAGAGCTCTTCCAAGCCGTCAATTTACGTCTCTTCCTAAACCATTGGTCTGGGATCTTACCAACCCTTGGAAGAAAGGATTACTCGTAGGAGCCTAAGCGACCTAATCTGAGTTTCAACTACGAATCCTTCTAAGACATGTGCTACCATATGGGGGAGGTAGGGCATTACTGCTGACGATTGCTATACACTTTGCGACACAAAAATCCAGTGTTGGATGCCAAGGTAGTTTCATGACCGTGATGCACACACCAAACATTCAGAATAATCCACTCTGACCACCCGAAGCTGTGAATGCCATTTCTAGTTTTGATGCTGGTCGAAAGAGGGAGCTTGAGAGCACATGTGGATGATGTTTATAATGGTTTAGTTCGAGCCGGATACTACTCGACGTAGAAGAGCCTACCATGTCTCGGAAGGTGCAAAGAGTCACATTGTTCAAGAAAAGGAATGATTGTCTACGCGGATCCTGTGACACCGTTTCGACCATCACTCCACTATTATTGATTTGAAGAGAGGTTTCTGATTTTGAAGATGAGTTTTCTGGTTTAAACATTGGAGCTAACGATCCCCCAGCTCTTGACATGCCACCGTTGGAAGATGCGTCGGATGAAGATGGATTAATCATCAACGATGTGCCACCCGATGATGAAGAATTGATTCTTGATGTTACGCAACCTTATGCTTACACAAGTAATAAGGCGGTACCATGGTGTTATGATGCGGAGATAGATGTGGTCACTCGATCGGGACGCACTTATTGCTGAGCAACTCCGCAACCGTCAAGCCGGCCGCGATGAGAGGCTAAAGGAATTCTTAGCGGTAATTAAGGCAAGCGAGTATAGCGTAGTGGAACAACCGTGAAATGCCGGCACAAGTCTCCATATTAGAGTTGCTTTGACATCTAGAGAAACATCAAAAGCCTTTGATGAAAGTCCTTAACGAAGTACATGTGTCCCAGTCCATTGAACCCGAGTAGTTGGGGGAATGTCGTATGGGCCATTTTGTTAAATGACAGTTACCTTCTCAGATGATGAAAATCCCAGGACGAAGGAAGAGGACACTACGAAAGCCCTTTATATCTCAACCAAGTGTCGAAATACCTTCGTGTCCAGGTGCTCATTGGATAATGGATCAGCTTTAAACATATGCCCTCTTGCAACTCTAAAACGTCTTGGGTATGATTTGGGGAAAATTACCCGCACGGCTAAAACCTGCTTGAGCATTTGATGGAACCAAAAAAAGAAAGCGGAGTTGGAGAAGTTGATTTAGACTTGCAAATAGGGCCGGTGTTATTTAACACGATTTTCGGAGTCTGGACATACCTACATGCTTTCAACTTTTTGTTAGGTCGTCCGTGGCTTCATGCAAATAGGGCGGTTTCTTGAAGTCTTCACGAGAGAGAAGTGAAGTTCGTGAGGAAGGGAAGCTTATTACGCTTCGGAGGAGGATGAGTTCAAGATTTATCATGAGATCTGCTATCCACTTATATATTGAGCGGATTGCAAAGAAGAATCCGAGTTTTCAAGCATTTGAGTTGGTTTCACCATTCATATCTCTGACCTATACGCCCGCCCACTCCAAAGTTATCAAAGTGCGGCGATCATGGTAGGCGAGACCATGATCGGGAGCGGTTTTGTTCTGTAATGGTTTGGCGAGCATGGTGGGGCCCCGCCAACCAATTGAGGCCGGCGAAATCATACTACCGGGATTGGGCTATCGTGGTAGAGGTGGACGATCATGTAAAGGAAGAGGACAAGGACGAACCGCTTTGTGATACCCCGTAGGTCCACATTCCCCGCGAAATGATGCATGAGGAAGAAGGGGCGATCAATACATGTTCAATACCCCGAGCCTCAGTGTTGACGTGATGTTATTCTGGTCGGATGGGGGAGAGGACACAAGCGGATTACGATACACCCATTCGATCCACTGAAAGACGACGCACACTCGGAGGAATGGCCGAATTATTCAAAGAGAATTTCGTGTTTCGCATCGACGAAGTTCGAGAGAATGATCATATAGCATGCCAAGGTGTGGGAAATGGTCCATTCAGTAAAAGTACTAATAATGGTAATCCAGAAGACTCGATCAAAGATTACATTGAGGTGCAACGCAAATTGTGGGAACAACATGAAAAAGCCAAGGCTCACGTCCGGGAGCAAACCATCACTATTAATTTAGGTGACACCGAAGAAGCCCGAGAGGTGAAAATTGGGGCAGCCACGAGGATGAGGCTGGAGCACCTAACTTCGGCTCAAGGATTATCGTGGGATATATTTGTATGGACCTTATGCCGATATGTGTCTGCTTAGGACCACACCAGGGAGCATTGCCTACTCTGCTAACCGAATGTGCCACCTAAGAAGCAAAGGTTGCGGAGAACAAACCTTCCGAGTTTCAAAGAAGATAGAGGAGGAAGTGATGAAGTCATGGAAGGTGGGATTCATTGAAGTCTCACGGTACATCGAATGGGTAGCCAATATTGTTCCGGTAATGAAGAAGGACGGTAGGGTTCGGAGTTTGTGTCGATTACGGATCCGAACAAGGCCAGTCCGAAAGATGATTTTCCGTTACCACATATAGACGTCCTTGTGGATAGTACTGCTTTTTGAACTATTCTCATTTATGGATGGTTTTTCCGGATACAATCGTATAAGGATGAAAGAGGAAGACAAGGAAAAGACTACTTTTATCCTCCATGGGGAACCTTTTCATTATAAGGTTATGCTCCTTTTTTGGACTAAAAAATGCCGGCAACTACCAGATGACCATGATAGCATTGTTTCATGATATGATGCATCAAGAAATTGAGGTCTATGTTGATGACATGATTGCAAAGACTCCGACCTGGGAAAGCCACGGCCAGACCTTGAAGAAGCTATTTGATCGGCCCAAAGTGAGTTCAAGCTTCGACTAAATCCCGCTAAGTGTGTATTTGGAGCAACATCCGGTAAATTACTCATTCATTGTGAGTAGTAAAGGGATTGAAATTGACTGACTAAAAGCTAAGGCTATTGTGAATTATGCGACCGCCGTCAATGTAAAAAGAAGTCCTGAGCCTTTTGGGAGGTTGAATTACATTGCTCGATTCATTTCCCCAACTTTCAAACCCAAGCCATTCTTCAAGCTCCTAAAGAAGAATGCACGAAGTCGAAGCGATGATGAATGTAGGCGTTCGACAAGTTGAAGTGTTACTTGATGAATCCACCAACGCTTGTCCCGCCATCACCGGGGCATCCTTTAATTCTCTACTCACCATTCGCTACGCGAATCACTAGTGCGTGTTGGCTCAAGAAAGTCCTGCTTGTGAAAAGAACGAGCTATTTATTACTTGAGCAAGAGTTCACCGAATCGAGCTGAAGTATCCCGATGTTGAAAAGACTTGTGCGGCTTTTGGTGTGGGTATTGGTACTGAGATTGCGACAATACACATTGCACTACGGACTTTCCTCGTGGATCGAGAATGACCCCATCAAGTACTTACTTGATCGACCAGCTTGGTGGGTAAGTTAAAATGGCAAATTTTAATTTACTGAATTTGATGTGCAATTCATGCCACAAAGTCGGTTAAGGGACGCAGTGATCGGCGATCTATTGGCCGAGAGTTTAGGAATCCACAATGACGATGATAGTTTCCTCGATGACCGTGTCTTGAATGTAAATGAAGACTTGGAAGATGTTCTTTGATGGACATTGTAAACATGCAGTTACTGTCTCACGGTTACGATATCCCAGATGGACAACACCATCCAGTAGGCTATGAAATTGATATTCCCATGCCTAATAATGATAGTTTAATTATGAAGCTTGCATCCTCGGGCTCCAGTGCGCAATTGGGATAGGTGTGTGGCTAAGTTAAAAGTGTTCGGAGACTCACAATCTGTCTGACTTGGAGGTGAATGGAAGACCAAGGAGGCTAAGTTGCTCCCATACCATAAGTATTTAGAAGATCTAGTGGAAAAGTTCGAGGAAGTTTCGTTCGGTACTTGCCAAGGTCTCACAACGATTTGCGGACGCTTGCTACGTTGTCTTCTTTGCTGCAAGTCCCACGATGGGTTAGAGGTTGAGCCTTTAAGAATAGAGGTTTTGTCGGCTTGACTTATTGCATGGTAGTGATAGAGGAACCTGATGGAAAACCGTGGTACCATGACATCATGACATATTCAAAAACAAGAGTTCGGAAGGTGGCAATCCAGCCGACCGAAAGCATCTCATGAAACTTGCCTCCAAATTCTTATTAGTGGGGATACATTGTACAAACGATCCTTCAATTCTGTCCTACTTAGATGTGTCAATGCTAAGGGAAGCCACTCGGTTGATGGAAGAAATACATGAAGGAGTGTGTGGTCCTCACATGAGTGGCCACATGTTAGCAAAGAAGATTATGAGATTAGGCTATTTCTCGGCTGACCTTGGAGATCGATTGCATTCAACATGTCCGTAGTTGTCACCTCGTTAATGATTTATGGGAGACAAGATAAATGTTCCTCAAATGAGCTGCATCAACTATCGAATCATGGCCTTTTTTCGATGTGGGCATCGATATAATTGGCCCACTGTCAATCCGAAAGCCTCGAATGGTCATCGTTCATCCTTGTCGCTATCGATTATTTCACAAAATGGATAGAGGCAGCATCTTTATGCGGTGTCACCGCAAAGAATGTCGTGAAGTTTGTGCGACGGGGATATTATTGCCCGTTATGGTGTGCACAAGCCATTATCACGAATAACGGACAAACTTGAACAACAAACTTGTCGATGATTTGTTCAAAGAATTCAAAATTCATCATTTGAATTCATCGCCCTATCGCCCTCGCATGAATGGTGCGGTTGAAGCAAAATAAGAATATCAAAGAAAATTCCTGTCAAAGACAAACGATAACTATCGTGACTGGCATGAGACTTCCTTACGCTTTGATGGCGTATAGGACTTCGGTTCGTACCTCTACCGGGCAACTCCTTTTCTCTGGTGTATGGCATGGAAGTCCTCCCCCAATTGAAGTAGAAGTCCCTTTCTCTAAGAGTTTTGTCTCGGTAAGCTTACGGAAGCTGAATGGGCACAGCCAGTAGGTATGACCAACTCAATTTGATTGATGAAAGCGATTGAAGGCCATATGTCATGGTCAATGTTATCAGCATTGGTGTGAAGTCCTTTAATCGAAGGTTCGCAGGCGTTTTCAAGGTCCATGATTTGGTGCTACGTAAGATGCTACCAATTATCCTTGATCCTCGTGGCAAGTTCACTCCAAATTCACAGTGGGCCATACATCGTGAAGAAAGTACTTCCCTCGAGAGTGCTTTAATCTTGGCAGAAATAGATGGGCGTGAATTCACAAATCTCGTAAATTCTGATGGTGAAAGAAATACTATCCATGAATAAAAGGGCTTGTAAAAAACCTTTTCCTCACTCCAAGTTTGGTCAAATCTCCTAGTGTATAATGTTGCATGTTCTATTTTGCGGGGGCAAAGGATGGATATTAGCAACGTGTCTTTTATCTTTGTGGAACCTGCACGGCTCTTGCAAAGAGAGGCAAGACATGGGCATTTAAACTGACTTTGACTTTATGATTTGGCCTTTTTGTCATTATAGAATGCTTTCACATGATGTGCAATTCACCAATTCCACTTTGAAATTTATCAAAAAATGGATAATTTAGCGAAGGATGTTAAGTTGCTTGAACATGCTAAATGATCTTAAATGAGGTGTGAAAGGCAACCTAATCCCATACAACAATTCCCTTGTTTACCATTGTGAGGAGCATGGGAAACGTTTTGTGTTTCAAGGTGAAAGTTTTTGCTTGCAAAAAGCGTGCGGTGAAATGATGAGAGGCAGTTCATTTGTGCCCCCAAACACCACAGAATAATCCATTGCTTAACCCTTTGAGCCCAAATACTTGAAGAATTTCTTTCATACTACCCCCTGTCAAGGACCACTCCCACATCGGGGCAAATGGAGTAAGTTGACATTAAAGGAGAGTGAAATGGATAGAAATTTTCTTGCTCACTTGCATCAATCTTCAAGTCATGCTATTACATTAAATTCATGTGGTAATTTAAGTGCCTTAAGATGACGAAGAGCGTTTCTTTCACTATCTACACACTTATATCCTTTGCATAGCCCACTTGAGCCTATGAATTCATTTCATGTCAAACCTAGTTAGTGATCATCCCCCTGCGGGGCAAAATGAAAGATAATCATTCGAATAGCATGGTCTAAAATGCTGATGAAAAGAAGACTGTGTGGGTCCAAAGAAAATAAGTGCAAAAATAAGGCATGAAAAAGCAGTGTGCCTAATAAAAGCAAGGCCAATGCACAGCCAATGGAAAAGAAGAGGAAAATGGCACCATGAATTGGGGGGACATAAAGCGGTGTGCCAATCATCAAAGAAATTGATTTTGAGAAAAGATCTCCAGGTTGAATAATCATTGGCATTAGTGACAAACTCTTGAGCCAATAAAGAAATCTGTCAAGAAGACAATCAGTGGCGAAGAAAACTGGTGGTAATGTCCGGATGATCACCAATCTCACCCTTTACACACATCTTTGAGCCTAACGATCCTTTCGTTTCTCCAAACTCCAAGAACCAAGCCTATGTTACGTCCTTACAAAGTCTCTTGATTAGGGCACTTGAATTAACATAGGAATTCATATGTTTTAAGCATTGCTCGAAAGAAGTGCGAGCAAGATTATTTCTTTTCTCATTTTGCGGGGGCCTTGACTTGTAAACCTCGGAGATGATTATAGAATGGTTCTTTCAATAGCCTTGACTCAAAGGGGTCCCTTTGCTAAGCCATTGACCTGCACTCCACGTTATAATCCTTGTCAAAGACCTCTCCACTAGTAGGTAAATGCATGATTGCAAGAAAATTCAACTCTTGTCGACAAGATGATGATAAGATTGAGTGATATATTCCGCATCAATGGTCGGGACAAATAACCCCTCCTAAATGAGAGCTGAGTGAAAAAGCCTTTTTCACACCAAAAGTGTCTCGTTTAGCATGTTCAAGAAAATTCACAGCTTAGTGAAAATTGTCTTAATGATAATTTTTCCAAAGGGAAGTTTAAAAAAAGAAAAATAAAAAAGCCATCATGTGTGGTCCTTCATTGAATTAAAAAAAAAATGAATGAATTTTTTCTCAAAGACCAAAAAATTGTCTTTGAAACCCTGAGTTTGTTCAATCATCTTGGTGCTTGATGAGAATTCCAAGTACCCATTTATAAAATGTTTTCAAATGTCTAGTTTGAGTTCCAAATGTTTGAACCTTTTAAACATCTGATGTGATTTCCAGATGTTTTAGGGTACACCAAGTACTTGATGCAATTTCAGTGCTTGGGATTTGATGAGAGTCCCACCCAAGATTTTTCTTCAGGTTAGTTTAATTTAGGCGATCGGTACGGGTCCTAAAACAACATTTATTGCTCTAACAGCGACCGTAGAATGGTATGGGTCTGAAAGCAGGTTCCCATTCGGGGCGGCCGTAGAAAGGTACGGGTCCCGAAAATCAATTCTCCGTCAAGGCGACCGTAGAGTGGTACGGGTCCTCGACAACACCTATTCCCTATTTTTAGGCGGATCAGAATGGTCTGGTCCTAGAAAAGTGAATCCGTTTAGGCGACCGTAGAATGGTACGAGTCCTAGACACAACCAAACACTTGTCATACCGCGGCCCAGTAGAATGGTACGGGTCCTCGGGAAGACAATTTCTTTGTAAGTTATGTTACTATTTTTAGGCGGCAAGTAGAATGGTACGGGTCCCGAACATGTGTAACACCGACGCCAGAATATCTATCCTTCTTGAAGGTGGGTTATTCCGGTGCTTGGGATCTAATGAGAGTTCCGGACTTTGAGCCTTTCAATTATGCGAAGAGATTTCAGATGTTTGTTAGGTCTCATAGGAATCTTTCACACCTAATAATACTTTTCGAATATCCGAGATAAGTATGATAGGTACGTGTTCTTCTTTGCATTTTACATTGCATTATTGCATGACCTTGCATTTCAAAAAAGAATTAAATTTATTTGAAAAGAGGTTATTAACATTTGCATATACACCTTTATCAAAAAAAAAAAAAACATTTGCATATACATTCCATATTCATTTTGCATTCATTTTGCATTTGCATTTCATTAACATAGGCACATTGAAATATATGTTCTTGACCAAATCATTGCATTTACATGGCATTCTTTATTGCATGACATTGCATTTATTTGAGTCCATTTCTTTATAAAAAAAAAAAAAAAGGGGTCATTACAATTAAGCATTTGCATATTCATTTTGCATGTGGTTTAAATTTAGGGTATGTCATTTATCTTTGAATGAGTCTCTCACGAGCTTCCCTTCAAAGAGAAAAGTCAAACATTCACCTAAAATTCAATTTTTAAAAATAAAAGATTAGATATAGAAATTTGAAAAGAAATTTTGAATTCAAAATAATTGAACAACCGGATTTTGAGCCATTTCTTTGTTGGAGGAAGTTGGTGAAATCTCCACCGGCGAGAGGTTGAGCAAAATCTCCACCGGCGAAACAAACTCGAATTTTCGCTTTATAAATAGAGGGGTTCTTCTTCACCTTTCGGGGAGGAGCGGAGGTTACTCTTCGTCAGAAATCGAAAAGGGAAAAGAGAGAAAACAGAGGAATGGACTTCGGTTCTTGAGGAAGGAGAGGAAAGTCAAAAAGTTTCCTCCTTTTTGCTGAAAAGAGAAGAAGTGTGCAGAGAAACAGAGAAGGGGCAGAGAGTTCGTAGGGAAAGAGAAAGGTGAGAGGACGTGAGAGAGACTTGAGGTGAGAGAAAGTTTAAGAGAAAAAAGAAAGAAAGGAGGAACAGTTGTTCATCTTCTCGAAGGGTCTTCTGCCAGCGACCATTTCTACACAGAAGCCGGCGCCCACCGCACCTCTGCACCAGCGAGCTCGTCCCGACGCCTGCTGCAACGACCACTGCTGCAGCCACTGTTCAGTCTCCTCCCGTGACGCCAGCCTGCAGCGCCCGACGTCCTCCTGCCCGCCGATTCACCTCCCAGCCGCGACGAAGCTTCTGTTTCTGCAGGTTTGCCCTGACCCGACGCCTGGTGAAGCTGCGCCCTTGTCTTCCCTCGTCCACATGCTCGTGCTGCTCTGAGCCACCAGAGACGCCAGTAGTGCCTTGTTCCTCCGGCGATTGCTGCAACTGAGCCAAAGCCCTCCCACTCCGGCGCCTCCCGTCTCACCGTTGTTTGCCCGTAACAGTTGCCGAAACCCACTTTGCCGGTGACCTCTACCCGCGACGACCGACGCCGCGCCTTGGCGACTCGCGACCCGACGGCACCCGGAAGCTCGCCGCTCCTGACCTCCCGAGCCACCACACCGCCTCGACGCCACTGTCCTCTCTTGAGCCTTAGGTGGTTTATTTATTTTTTATTTACTTATTTGTTTATATTTTAAGTCTTGTTATATTATTTAAGTTAGATCATGGTATATTAATGTTAATTATTTGTATTGTTTAGACATTATCCTTAAGGCTTTATCCAAGATTTTTGTAATAATTAGTTTGATCCGAGAGACATCGGATCATTCTTTAATACATTAATTTTGGGCTTCTTGGTGAAATTTTAATTGTTAAATCATAATAATTATTTAATTTGGTCCGTAAGACTTCTGGACTAGATTATTTAATTATTTTGAGTTGTTGTGATGATTAGGGTTAAAATAATTGTTAATTTAACCTTTGTGAGACGACAGGTTATTTTTCAATTATTTTGATCTCTTTATTTAGTGGCTATATTAATTGTTTTTAGATTTAACCTAATTTAATAATTATTCAATCAAAAAAAGAAACTAAAAAAAAAAAAAAATCAAAATATTCAAAAATTGCATAAGCATATAGGACATTAGGGTTTAATATAATAGACACACGTAGTTTAATTAATCAAATTTTTAGGATTATATTTCTAGGATTGCATTTTTTAGATAATATTTTTAGGACTGCATTTTTTAGATATTTAAAAGAAATAAGTTAGGATTAGACTTAAATAGCCTTTTTTTAGAGTTTTAGATATAATTGGCATATTTTCATATTCTCATTTTTTAATAAAAAATAGTTTTCTAAGATAGAATAAGGTTTAAGTCAAATTAATCCCAAAAATGGATTAGAAAATTACTTTTAAATAGCTCGATTAGGGTTTTTATTAGTTTTGAATTTCAATAAAAGTACAAAAAAATACAAAATCTAGGTGCATGTTTTAATTAGTTGCATAATATGATCATTTAATTAGAATTTGCTCAGTAAAAGTTAAGTCATAAGGTGTATAATAACTAGTTCACATAATAGACCCATTTAATTAGAACTTCCCACATTGATAAGATTAAGTCATTTAGTGTTAAAATGCATTTTATAAAAATTCTAATTTTTAAGAAAATCCAAAAAAATGAGTGCTTGCTTTTTATGTGATGCAATTTATTTACTTGAATGTTTTAAATAATGGATGAGCACTCCGTGTAGCTCACATTTGCGTGATAAACTTAGGTTAAAATAAATCGCCGCTTGCAAAACATTTTGAAAAAAATTAAGAAAAAAATCTGCATCAGAAAGTTAGAAAGTCACTAGTGTAAATTAAGTCCTCACACTTTTAGTCTCAGTTTCGTAGAAGAAAAATAAATCTCTTATTTTACTTAGGTGTCTAATCGACCTACCATAAAACCGATTAGTGGCGCTCTAATTAATAACATCTTGCATGTTAAGCGTTTGAATCTTAAGTCGCGACCGGCATGGGTTGGGAGGCTGATGGTTTTAAAAGCTTAGTAGTCCATTAACCTAGTTTTAGGTGATAAACTAAAAATTAGGTGTGACACCATCCATGTGAAGATATTTTCTTGCGGACATCAACCTCCGAAGCGAATCTTCCAGTTAAGAGCACTGGAAGCTTGCTTATATGTTAGACCTACCCAAACTGGAATAGTCTCCCTCGCTGTGACTAAGGACAAAGGGAAGGGACTGCTATCTTTTGTCGACCTTTACATAATTTGGCCCTGTGAATGAGTGTTTTATCAATTAGAATGGCAGTGAACTTGCATTAAATAAAAAACGTTTTTCATGCAACCTTTTTTAAATTTCCTCCAAAATATGAAGCTCTCTTTACCCCGAAGAAAGAGGAGCGCTTCCCACATAATTAGAGCACGAATCGATTCTATATCCAGAGGTGCAGTTATATTAAGGCCCTCAATAACAAAGGCCTACTACTCTCAGACGATGACATTAACAGCACCGGCAGGACTTCCTTTAGTTTGCCACAGTTAAGGCATGGTTTTTTAATTTCTAGGTTCATTCCATCAAAACACCGAGCCTTTTGGAGAAAATTGTCATTTCTAAGGTACATGACAGCTTCAGACATGACTTAACACCCTATATGGCAGTGTTTTCTCTCCAATAACGAGTGCTCGTCGAATTCAGAAGGTAGACATTGGACAAGGCACTTCGTCAAAGCTGCTTGTAAATAGTTGATACATACTAACCAGACGGCTAATAAGTGGGTTGAAATGGATCGACCCAAATAAACTCATTCAATTCGTTTTGACCCTAATTTCATAGTATAAATTCAATAACATATACCCGACCCAACCCGACCCATACCCAACTCATACTCAACAGATCCCTCTTGTTAAAGACTTCTATATTTAATCAAATCTATGAAAATCATGTCCAAATTGAGATGAGTGTCCGGAGAGTGAGCAAGCATAAAATCGAGTGGGTGATAAAGAATGAATAGAGAATAGGTTGGGTCTAAATAAGTTATAAATCCATTTTATGACCTTTCACTTGTAATCCATTTTATAACTTATTTAACACTCATATTATATTTAAACCTATTTATGATTCATATACTTAATATAACTTATGACCTATTTAACATCCATGGGTAAAGAAATGGATCAACGATCCATTTTGACAGTCTACTAACCTCATATACATGTAATCCATTCTTTGAGCGTATCATCGAGCTTCCCACTGTGAGCACATTCATTTGAACATGAACTTGCTTGGGTCGTCCCCAGTTGATAGCCAGGTCAGATTGTTAGGTGCTCACTCTTCCGGAATTCTATTGAGGATTCCAATTCAGGCTTGTCTAATTGGTCTTGGATAGCTTAAATACTCTGATGGTCTCTCTGCCATCTGAGTAAGAATCAACCCTCGTGAAGTTCTCCCGAGGTCAATCAGTGCTATTGAACACAGTCGATTCCACATAATTTCCTGGTCCTATTCCACGTGACTTTATGGTAATAAGATTTTCCTAGCCTATTACACCTCTTACATCTCGACTAATCTCTAGGATTGTCCTATGTCATACCTTAAATTTTTTTTTTCACCCCTTCACCCGAAGCTAATTTGCTAATTCGGCATAAACAGCAGAGCTAACAAAAAACATCCTTTTCATGCAAAGTTGAAATATAATAGCCAAACACAGTCAAGTTACTGTAAATACATATCCGGAGAATTAGCAATCGAGCAATGGTTTTCCAAGAGAAACGTAATGAGAAGATGGGTAAGTACAGCAAGATATGTATCCTGTACACAAATATATCAGCATTAAGCTGATAAAAGCACCGTTATTCTCAAACAAGGCTGTCACCCGCTAGCACATTGTGGCTGCTTGCCAAGTAATCTGTGGTTTCTCAGCATCCTTGTTGACAGGAGTCTCTAGCAAAAGCCGCACTAGTCAAAATCAACCGTGAAACAACAGCTTGTTGCATGGCCCGGCGACTCTGCATTGTCAACTGCGATCAAGTTATCTTGCTCGCCGACGTGAGCTTTGTGCCTTTGAGCATTAGTGACGAGTCGTGGATATAAGTTTGATTTTTTTTTTTTTCAGTTCTTTAGGCCTTTTTAAATGCCTCTCTATTTCCTGCTGCTTATATGGAACGAATAATTTCATTTGGGAATTGAGCGTATCATATCGGAAACGAGGAAGGCTCGTCATCTCTCGCTCCATCGACGAAAAATATTAGGCGGGGCCCGGCCACGCCAGGCCACCTCGCCAAGCCAATCATGAAGCGGCACGTGGCTCTGCTCGTCGGCCGGGCCCCTACCTTTGTTTTGAGTCGAACTTTTTGCCATCCCCTCTCTCCATCAATGTGCTACGTCCTTCTCTGCGTCCTTGCACGAAGAAGCGCCCTCCTCTCCTCTCGAGCTCTCTTTCAACGTTGTCTCTCTCTCTCTCTCCCTCTTCATTGATTGCTACGTCTTCTTCTCCATCAAGCCGCACGAAACCAACACCTCCCCCCCGCCCGCTCTCTCTCTCTCTCTCTCTCTCAATAATGGCAGTTAATGCTTCACCAACCAGATTCCAGCCGCACCATCAACCTCCATTACTTTCACCACCTACACACGTCTCTTTGCTTATAACTTTCCTGCTTCACGCCCTCCCTCCCTGGAAAGCCCCGCACCTCCACTGCAAAGCCCCTCTTCCCCCACCCCCACCTCCCATCACCGCCTCGCCCCTCTCTGAAATCCCCACTCCCACCGGTGGAGCCTGGAAGAGGCATTCAAGGATGGGGATGTCGGCGATAGGGGGATGGGGGTCGTCGGCTTCTAGGGAGCTTGAAGGGATCGAAGAGGAGAGCGGGGATCCCCAACGCGTCGCCTCTGCCTTCCCGCCCTCCCTTTTGCATCATTCTCTTAGGCCTCCCAGGTCATCCTTCTTAGCGTCCCCTTGTTCGTGTTTTGGTGATGCAGAGGGCGGTTCAATGCGGTCGCCATGGAGACAGAAGGAAATCCAGTGCTGCAGAGGCTCGAAGCACATCAAAGGGGCTTGCCTTGCAGAGGAGAAGCGCGAACCTTGGACATTTGCCGGACACTGAAGGGCAAGCGCGTCGCTATTGCAGGGAAGAAGAAAGCGCCTCGTTAGGCAAATTCAGTTCACGTTTATCTGTGATGATTTCGCTGTTACGCAGGAGAAGCAAACATGTCTTTAAAGCTAAATGTACCTTCGGCAGTGCCTGAGTTTTCGTTGGTTTCTATACTTTCGAGGAGCGTCTCCTATTCTGCATAATCATCCAACTTGTTTTTGGTCCATAATGTCGAAACAACACGATTCTTTCCAGTATAACGAGTCGTAGTTGGAAAAATAAAAATAAAAACTGGAGGCGTGGGATCATTGTTGCTAGCCTGCATATAATCGGGAGAAGCTGCTCTGTAGTCTGCGTGTCTGCTACAAACACGAGGTTACGGGACGCGCTGGTATCGTGCGGGTGTAGGCGGGTCGGATGATTATCTTGGTCCGGCAGCATGTTCCTGCTTTCCGAACTGCATTTATCTCTACACAAACTGTTCTCTTTAGGTTATTTCTGTCGTTTCTGCAATCTCGGTTTCATTTTGCAAGCCAAAGCGTCTTTGACGGGACCCTGAAACCTCCCTCCCCCACCCATGCCATTCAGTCTACCGCACCACCTACTCCCGCCGTCAGTGGTAGTGGTGGTGGTGGTGGGGCCGGGGTGGAGGAGGCCTCCAGAACTGGTGCATTATACAAATTTGAATTTTCTTAATTGTCGAATTTTGTGTGTAGTTTTATATTATGTTACGTATCTAAATTTTGACCGGTGTCTTATTTGATGAATTATATGAACAACACCATAATGCATTTCTGATGGATACATCTACAAGGCTGATTCCTCGATGTCAATGTCAAACCTGCAAACGCAAAACTCTCTCTCTCTCTCTCTCTCTCTCTCTCTCTCTCATCCCACGAGAGATAAGCAAGGTTTTAATTGATCAACAGATGCGGATGAAATGACGCATTTTAATCATCAGCTCTTTCCATTATATCGTAGAAAGTCGCGTTTGATCAATGTGGGGTTGTATTGGAACTAATTCGAAGTGCAAATCTCGACTAAAACGAAAAAAGAAAAAGAAAAAGAACATACAATTTTAGGCGATCATTCAGGGACCTAAATATGCCATCACGAAGCCCTTATGCACATGACTCAGGCGAAAAGAAACGAGTGCTTCATGTAGTCTCGCGCAAAGAGAGCGTTCGTCGAGAAAAGGAATGCTCGGAAATACCATGCGAGCTCGAACAATGTGTGATGAGTAATGCATTTTATATGCAAACTGACGACAGCATTGGAATGGGAGTGTGCCTGTCAGTCCCGCTGAACACAGCGCCATCGGCAGAGCTGACAGAATCGATGGAGAGAGCCTACCACTATCGCATAAGGAAATGAGAAACGGCTGCACATGCAATGATGCTTATTCTTTAGATCGTCGTCTTCGTCTCTCTATTAAATGGCGACCCTTTCCATCCATCTCCTATCGACCCTCCAGCCAAAACCACCTCCATCTGCTCTCCACCGTGTGCCCAAGCAGTTAACAGTTACAGGGCTTCAAACGAGAATGGTGCCTTGGATCTTCGGGAATTTTTCTTCTTTCCTTTTCTCCTTCGTTTTTGAATTGTCAGATTGCACCGTATCCAATGACGTCAATGAGTGTTTCTACGCAGGGGCTGCTTGTTCCGGCATTGACACGACATCGAAAGGTTCATCTTTTATACGTAGTAGGAAGAAATAGGGTGCTTTCCATGGAGAGAGGGAGGCTGAGACTTTGCTTTTGTCTGCTTCTTTTTCTCCATTTTCTCTGTTGCAGGTGCTGGTGAGGGGTGCAGCGGAGGAGAAGGGAGGGTTTGAGTATCAAGAGGTTGAAGAAATAGAGATGGAAGCTGAAAGAGTTTCCGTTGGGCCTGATCCTCTGCATCAGCATGGGAACCCTTCCTCCCAAGCCTCGCGCTCCATAGCCAAATGCACCCATGCAAACCCCTAGCTCTACATCTACGTGCCTCTCTGTGTTTGCTCTTTCTCTTTTGATGAGTCGAAAAAACGAAATCGTCTGTACATCACGTGAGTATTGCTCTCTAGGGTATGATGTTGATGTGGTGTTCCGTAAAATAAACCTTGAAGACTAATTCTCCCATGACCATAGATCATGCTGTAAAATTAGTCGAGATGTAACAATTAGATGCTAAACATGATGAAGTTGAATGGGAACAGTGAGATTAAACTATGTTTTGGTATGTAAAAACTCTTGCAACATATGCCCGTATATAGTGAAAAAAAGGGAGAAAGATTTGGTTTCTACCTCTGATCTAATAATACATACCCAAATGCTATTGCAACTGGAGCCCTTCCAGCAATATGATAACAAGACTATGTTCACTAGCTTTCATTTTTATAGAATTGATGTGTCATGTACTATGGTAAATTCCTGTGAACCGTTCAACATGATTACCATTTACAATTCAATGGTACGATTATTCAAATTAATCTTAACCTAATTTGGGTTTTTTTAACATAATTGGGGTTGATCAGCAATATAGCCCCAGTCTAGTTTAGTTTAGCACTTGAACATGAAAAACGAAGAAAAGAATAAGGCGAGTGTGCAAAGATGCACCAACGAAAAAGATAATCAGGCTCTCAATTAGAGTGCACAAGTAAAATAAAAACGGGAGTAAAAAGAATAAAAAAAAGGCTCCTTATCATGAAAAGAAGGAGCTTATCACAAGATCAGACCGGAAAATCGCCCTTTTTCTGCAGCATCTTCTCAGCCAACCATATGAGCACATACAGAAGAAGATCCCATCCCTCAATCACGCTCCCAAGTGTCCTGTGAATAGCCATTTATTACATTACAATCCTCCAACTGTCTTGAGCCCTCCACCTATATACTCAAAAACTTACCTCCCGCTGCAAGAAAAAAATTATTCAGTTTTCGATTACATGGCGGGTCTCTTCATATCATCGACTCATGCAAGTTATGCGAACAATATAATTGATCGCTCATGTCGTGTTGGTATGTAAAATACTTTTTCTGCTATAAGATCTATCTTGATATACTCTAATTCTAATAAAGTAGATCAACCATGTGTTCAAAATTAGCCAAATTTTGAGACACTGTAAAAAACTAAGTTTTTTTTTTTTTTTTTGTAATATCAGCTGCAATGATTCCCTAAAAGGAATCAGAAGAAACCTTTTCTTGTCAAGTGCCTGAAAAGGGTTGCTTGCTCTGCCGAAAGATCCTTTTACAATCAATGAGATCAAAGACCATCAGCCGCAGCCGCAGCAGCAGTGGCGTCAGCTTCTTCCACTGTCAAAACAAGAAGAAAAAATATGACAATCAAATGGCAGCCGCCACAAAGACGTCACAGCAAAAGACACAACCCTCCAAAAATAGGATCGAATCACCGGTTGACCGTAGAGCGCAAAGTCATTAGGATCGTACGGTCTGTATTTGACAACGAGCCGCGATCACATTCCATCCATCCCCCTCCCCCTCCCTCCTCCCGCCACCGCCGACGTCATCGCATTTATTCCCAGGTGGGTCTGACAGCTTTGCCGGGCTTGTACTTCAATGAGACCCCCTGAGGAGTGACGTGGCCGTGACGTGAGCCAGTACTCGAAAACGGCGCCGTCGACACAGTGGCCACATCACAGCACAGTGCACGTCAACACCTCCAATCTTCAGTCTCTCTCTCTCTCTCTCTCCATATCTATTGAGTTAAGCCAGTCTCAAATCATATCTCCAGAAATGGCTGCATGAGCAATCATTTGAGAGCATCTGGGGGCAAAGTTTTGCCGTGACTGCTCTATATTTTGCAGAAGCATGTCTCACCATACCACAAAGCGCTCACCTCCGGATACGTCTGTGAAAGGCTTTCTGTTCAGGCGATCATGGCTTCGGTTCTAAAAGCTTGGCCAAGTTGCTGTTGTAGTCACCCTCTGCGTGCTCCTTCTAATAGCAGCAGGCATCTGGGTTAGTTAACAGTACTCTCTGTACGCGTGTTTTTGTGGGAACCAATTTTTCATCGTTAGCGTTCATGCAGGTTGCGAAACGGGACATCATGGGTGCGTAAGTGCAAAGGCTGGGAGTTTCCTGAAGAAGGACAGCAGAAAGGTGAGCTTTCACGAGTTCAGTGCTGTTACTGTTGAATGAACAAGTCGGTAAAAATGCAGAGTGTAATGTGTTGGACTCTTGCAGAT
Organism: Eucalyptus grandis; assembly: GCF_016545825.1. Classification (NCBI taxonomy): domain Eukaryota; kingdom Viridiplantae; phylum Streptophyta; class Magnoliopsida; order Myrtales; family Myrtaceae; genus Eucalyptus; species Eucalyptus grandis. The sequence goes on from NC_052612.1 coordinate 9,996,349, forward strand.
TACTGCGGACTTTTAAGAGGGATGGAGGAACCATGATCGCCAATGAAAGTTGAGGGGTCCCTTCGGGCCTGATCCACTGCACCACCACAAGGGCAGTCCTCAAAGGCCCCAGACTCCATGAAAAAACCCTTAGCTAGCTCCTTGTAGCAGCAGCACTTTCCTCGACTAGCGTACTTTTTGGGGTACTGATGTATCTGTTAGCTAGTACTTAGATATAGCCGTAGCCTCAAATAGCTAAAAGAGATAATGTAGGTAAGGTAACTTTTCCGTTTGGACGAGAAGATGAAGAAGAAGTAGCGTAGTATGGGTTGTCTGTGGTTTCCTTTGTTTTTGCCTTGTTCGAGAAAGCATGAACATGTGCTAATGTTAGTTCAGAATTTTGTTGAATTGTTGGCAGACGAGTACGTGGTCTATATTTCGGAGTTTAACCCTTTTTAGTGTGATCAGGGAAAAAGGCTGACGTTACTGTGTGAGAACTGCAATAACTAACCTTGAGCTGGTACAGAAGAAGATAAGGAGAGATGTGACATTAATGGTGATGTAGATAGTGATAGGCTGTACGACCGGTGAAAGCACTCATTTCAAACAGAGGATCGACAGATAATTTTTCCAAGTAAAAATTGACCTTTACTTTTGGTTTTACTTTTTGATTAAAAAAAAGGCTAATTGGTACTTGTTTCTGATTGAAAATCTCGACTTGATGAGTGAAACTCGAGTGCAAACTGAGACTTGTCCTCCAAGCTAGGATTCATTTATGAAGTTCAACAAATATGCCACCGTCCTTTTAGGGTACAAAGCTTAAGTAGCCAATGTTATCAAATGAAGAAACTGTAAAGGACAGTTATTTACTTGTCCCTCGCAGGTACATATAGATGTTTTCACATATCCATTACTTAAATTCTAGTTTTTTTTTTTGGGAGCAAATACTTAAAAGGAAATTGAGGGGAGAACCCCAACTCTATTGATTTGGATAATTTCGAGACTTTGTATGACTATTGAAGATATAAATATGGTCTGCAACGAGCATAAAATAATGATCAATCGTTCTCATATAATTCATTTGCGATGATTGAAAGTGCATACTATACTTTCATTTCAGATGAAAAGATCTAGCACTCTGTATATGCACTTTGCCTCGGGATGCGATTTATCACCGGCCACAAATTCATGATTGGCCACAGCAGTCTCAATCGAGCTAAATCCTACAGTGTCTTTTGGATACCAAGCGTCTTCATTTTCCTCCTGATCTTATTCGCACCATCCCAGCTTCTATCTGCGGCATATATATTTGCAAGGGCACATAATTCGAGTCAAATCAGGGTCGGATCAACTACATACTTTGCCAACCTTTCAGCTAACTTGACATCCTCACCCAGGTCCTGCAAGCACCCAACAAAGATCCCAACACGACGTCGTTTTGGTTTCATAGGCATGTTTTTCTATGACATTTAGTGCATCCTCCAACCTGCCTGCACGACTATAGAGATCCACCAAGCAACCGTAGTGCTCAATTCTCGGTTCAATCCTGTAGACATTCTTCATGATATGAAAGTACCGGAGTCCATCATCAACTAAACCAGCATGACTACAGGCAGTGATTGCTCAGTAAAACTAACTCCGTCTGGCTTGAATCCTTCCACCTGCATCCGGTTGAATAACTCCAGAGCCATCAGCATGCCCATTGGCTGCAAACCCTGCAATTATAGTGTTCCACGAGACGAGAGTTCTCTTTGGCATTTTCTCAAATATCAGGTGAGCATACTGAATACACCCGCACCGGGAATACATGTCCATTAGAGTTGCATACCCTCATTGTCCTTGAAGTCTTGCTTCGCGACAAGCCTATGTATCCACAAGCCCAAACCAAGCGTCGCCAAGTTGGCGCACGCAGATATTACACCTATGACCGTGACGAAATCAGGCCCGCACCCCAGACAGTTGCATCTCGCATGAAACAACTCCAAGGCTTTGTCAGAAATGACCAGTCTTGATAAACCCATTAATCAAGCACAGTCCACGTTACTGCATCTCTGTGGGGCATTTCGTCGAACAGGTCTAACGCCTCCGGCATTCGACCTTTCTTCACATAACCATCGATCATCGTATTCAAGTAACCGAATTCCTCACCCCCATCCCATCGAAAACCATCTGGCCAACTCCGCGGTCCAGCTTCGCGTACATGTTAAGCACAGCCGTGGCCGCACCATCACGTTTTCCGCGACCAATCAACTTCCAGCATACCCATGGAAGCGAAGCTCCAAAGGGGCTCGCCGGACGGGAAACCAGCGCAACCCGAGAGAAGCGTGACGATGGTGACGTGGTTGGGCTCCACCCCGGACCGCATCATTTCGAGAAGACTCCGACTGCTTCGGCTAGTCGGCCGTTTCGGCAGCGAAGAGCGATGGAACAAGTCCATAAGACGGTGGGGTCGGGGGATCGAGGAGGCTGACGAAGGAGGGCTGTGCCGCGCGGCGGCCACGGCGTCGGCTCCGGAGGCTGCGGTGGTTGATGGAGTTTGGTGGGAGCGGCGACGGTGGGGGAAGGCGGGAAGGCTCATGCTAAGTTCAAATTACAGTTGGAAGAAAAGAGGGCGTTGCTGGTTTCCGGCAGCGTTCTTCGTCTCCTTGGGAAGGACATGTATATATCTCGTCTTTCAATTTCTTTTTTTCCTTCCTTTTATCTTTTTTCGGATTTTTGTATGATTGATTGTAAAAAATTAAATCAAGTTAAGATACATACAGACAAATTTTATTCGTTTAATGAAATTAATATACACTAGGAACTATGATTAGTTTCTTTATAGATTATTCGTAATTTCTTATAATGAAATGTATATTTTTTTCATTTACTTTAGTTTTAGATGATATGGACAATTTAAATTAGCTATACTCATATGTATTGATAGTGGAAAGCATATTTTCATCGTTCACAGCATTTCACGTAAAATTTTTGCTTACACAAAGCTAATCTCTATAAATATTATGTAAAATTTGCAAAAGAAAAACTTTACATTATTTGTGTACAAACCAGTAATTACTTACATCATCTCAATTGCTTAATCGTTGCGTCATCAAAAGTCTATTTTGTAGTGAAGTACTCAATAGGATTTGGATTTTATTCATTTAATTCCTTTTCTTTTTTGACTAATAAAAGTTTTCTAGTCAAGGATATGATATTTTTGTCCCTCGAAAAAAATCATATGGTAGCAGGAAAAAAACAATGACGAATAGAAAAATAGATCAGAATTTAACATCAAAGGAATCGTCTTCTTGTTTACGATCTGTCATCTCATTTGCAAAGAGCAATTTCTTCTTCCCATTCACCTGAACAAAGGAAGTAACTACCAGTAAAATGAAGCATATGCCTCCTAGTCCCCCTTATCTACAAGTAGGATGAATGAACGCAAGAATCTCATTCCAACATCATTCAACATTTTCCCAATGCCGATATATATTCAGACAGAATCATGCCATGTTCACGGATGAACAAGTGGTTCGAGGTCAGCGTCGAACTATAGAACTTGGAAGACTGACGGGACGGGAGATCACAGCGCGAATGCGAATGCAGCGAAGAACCATGGAAAGCATTGAACGACTGCCAGTTTTCAGACCTCTCACCAAGTACAGATACTGCAACAGATGAGGCTTAATGGCATAACTCTGACACATTGACGACTTCAAAAAAACATATTCGTAACTAATTGAATTGATGCGACCGCAAAGAATCCTTCTCAGAAGACGAAAATTAACTGTAAGCAGCTGGTAACCAAGACCGTGTATAGTAAAGAGAACAGATAGAGAGTTCATTAATTACAGTAATCAAAACACCTCGTTCATCGGCCATCAGCCAAGTGAAGGACTCAGCAAATCCAGCAGGCTTAGCGGGGATGCTCCCCGAGCTGTCCCCTAGAGTTCCCATGCTCGACCCTTTGCTTTCTGCTTCTTGCCACCTTTAACAACTCAGGAAGCGGCATTTGTAATCGATTCCTGAAGTGTCTTCCCAACTCGTCGGTCATTGGCTTCCACTGGTCGACTAGCGGGACAACACGTTGACCACATGGCTCATGTCGGGCGATGGTGAGGCTCTCTAGCAGTGCAATGTCCAGCAAGTTCAGCCACTATGAAGATGCTCTCAAGAGCTTCTTTGGTTTCCTTGGCTGCTGGGTCAGGGCTGCTACGAACTTCTCTTTGCTTGATCTAATTCGCCAGAACCACTCTGCCAGATACCTGCTTTCCTCTGAGCGCTGCTCATCAAGAGTGCTGTAAGTCCGGTCAGAAGCTCCATTAGGACCACACCGTAGCTGTAGACATCGACTTTCGTCGTGATCTTTCCCATGACTGAAACCAAAAAGAAATTAGAGTAAGCACAGTCATAAACAGCGTGTACCCATTAGCTGTGAAAGCAATCATGAGATGATTTTACATCAATCAAAATGATTGACTTTAGTATCGAGATTGCCATGAAATGATTTGACATTAATTCAAGTGAACGCATTTCTCTGAGGCCATGTAAACAAAAATGAAAGATTCAAGCTACAGTTCCCTACCAGCATATTCAGGTGCGAGATAACCAAAAGTCCCAGCAAGCTGTGTAGCAAAAGACCTCTCCCATCAGGAGCGAGTTTAACCAATCAAAATCCGAGACCTTTGCTCGGAAGTCATCGCCCTAGAAGAATATTCGAAGACTTCAGATCTCTGTGTATGAACGTGTGTTGGGCCAGGCTGTGCAGATACTCTATCCCTCGGGCCACATCAAAGCGATTGTAAATCTCTTCCTCCATGTAGAAGGCTCTAATTGGTTCGTCTTCCAGTGAAAGAGATGCCGACTAAGAGCTCCCTGTGGCATGCTCGTACACCAGAAGCCTCTCTGCTTCCTTCGACGGAGTGCAAAGAGACACCAAATGCCGGTGCCGGACTTTGGTTACTTTTGAATCTCAGATCGGAACTCATCAATGCTTTACTGCAGATTAGATTAGACTCCATCCTCTTGACAGCAATTTCGGTCCCATCACATAGCTCTCCCTTATAAACCGTCCCAAAGCCACCTTTTTCCAAGTTCGTTTTCAGGTGCAAAATTCTTCGTCACCTTACGTAGGTCTTGGACAGAGATGCCGAATTTCCAACCTCGATTGAGCCTGCGATTTTTTCTGTTCCGTTGCTGGTGAGCTCAAGGAGCTCGTCCGGAATGAGAGAACAAGCTTGTCTTGGTATTGTTAGAAAATTTAATCTTGACTTTATTCTCTGAACCGGACATGTCTCTAGGATGAATGACAGTGGAACTCGGAGCCTCGGATACATCTTTCCTCTTCTTGTGGCAACAGATGTGAGAATAATCATGAGGAGGACAAACGTGAGTTAGAGTGGGAAAACAACAAAAGCATTCTGAATCTTTTTTGGCTCCTTTGGGTCGGTTGAGCTTGACTAGAGTTCGACCCAGCAATTGTGGAAGGTGAGATCTCAGGTTTCGGTGGAGGTGGAGTGTTTTCTGGCAATGGGCTGCTACTGGGAGGTGGCGACACAGTGGGCGTGGTCTTGTGCGGACAAGGAGGTTTCGATCAATGATGATCTTCACGCTATTGCGGAACACGGGCAATGGTGGATCAAGATTGTTCCCGCTCAAGTCCAACAACCTCAAAGACTTCAACTCAGTATAGTTTCAGGGACTCTGCCATGTATGTTGTTGTCTCCGAGCCTAATTTCGAGCAACGAATCTAAGGATGCAAGGGAAGCACTCAGAGTGCCGTTGAGGGTTACGCCTTAAGAATTTAAAATGGACGTTTTCGACTTTGAATTGCAAGTCAATCCGAACCAAGGCCCTTCACATGGACTATTCCCAGACCACTGAGTAACAAGGTTCTCCAGGATAACCGACACCGCCGAGAAAATCTAAAGAGTGCATTAACTTCAGGGGCACATTGCATCCCAGATTCAGGTCGACAAAAGAAATTGGAATCATAAGTAACATTGCGTACCTTAAATTTTGGGATCGGACCCATGAACAGATTGTTGTTCAAGTCAAGTTTCTCGAGCTCCATATTGGCCAAACTTTCGGGAATTAGACCAACAAGTTTGTTCCTGTTGAGATTAAGGTCCGTCAGAAAAGTCAGAGCTCAATGTTCTCGGAATCGTGCCGGTGAACTGGTTTCCGTGAAGCCACAACTGCGTTAGCGACGCCATTGAAGCAATCGCATCTATTTTACCGCCAATGCCACCGCCATTTTGGTCGTTCAACCACAAAATCTGCAGCATAGATTGATTGAAACTCCCGGAAGCTCACCGGACGGACTATTATACGAAAGCTTCAGCGCTGTTAGGGATTAATTGCCCTAAAAACTCCGGCATGGGGGCCGACCAAGTTGCAATTCATCAGGGAGAGATTCGTCAACTGAACAGAATTCGCCAATTCAACCGGCACAGACCATCCAGAGCTCTCATTCAGGTTTGTAATCCAAGGCCAACACCTGCAAACTGGTGAGGCCATCAAAAAATCTGCAGGGATCGCCTCGAAGCCGTTGTAATCCAAATAAGCATACTGCAGCTCCGTCAATCCGCTAAAACTGGGCAATACCCCAGACAGATTGTTCCTCTGGAGGCCTAAGTTGGAGAGCTTCGAGAGCTGATTAAAAACTTGGAGGCAATTCGCCCGACAGACCCAAATCCTTTGGCCTGTATTTGGGTGACCCTTTCCCCAGAACAGTAGACATAGGGCCATTTGGGAGGAGCCACAAGGTCGTCCCCATCAATTGGCCACTCAAGGAGCTCTGGATTCTCAACCCATCTCTGAAATCATTGAGAACTTTGACGTCATTAGGGTCAGTGACACCACAAGCGACTGTAATCAGGCTCAAATGCAAGGCAATGCCCAGGTTTCTCCTGATATCAACCATCATCACCGGCTATACTGAAACCATCAAGATTCCAAACAGAGACAACATAAACCGCAATGCGACTTAAAAAGCACGGATGGGCTAAGACAGCCCCCAGAAGGAAAAGAAAACAGGGCAGAAGGAAGAATACGAGGAAGAAAGCTCCGCAGCCGAAGCACCTATGTAACCGAGGACAATTTTCTTGCGAAATTGTCCAGAATCTGACTATAGTAAAAGAGACCAGAGCAGAGCCAGAAATAAAAGAAATGGGGTTCCAAGCTGAGTAAAAGACAGTCTCAAGATCAATCTTTATGCTTTGGGAAGACAATATTCATTTCTTGACACCTGACTCCCCCAAGTTGAGGGGAACAGTCCCCCCCACAGCTGACTCTCTCTCTCTCTCTCTCCTCTGCTTTCAATTATTACTTTTTTTTTCTTGGAAGTATTACCAACTTTTTCACGTAAACTTTCATTAGCAGACCTGTGACCGACAGTGATGATGGTGAAGAAATCGTATGGTTTGGAAGCATGAGAGAGCCCGTGTTCCTCTTTGACAGCAGAGGCCATGGTGGCCCGGTGGGTGGTGGTTACGCTTTAGAAAAATCAAAACTTGGCACGAAATCATTCAATTTTTCTCCAGGGTCCCCACACGAGAGCAGCCATGATGTCGGCTGATTAAGGATTCGGCTTTCCCCGCTGATTTCGGTGGCGGGTGATGCGTAACGCGAGGAAAATTCCATGTTTTGCGAGCAAATTACTTAAAAGGTTCCGTCTTTACAAACTCAGTCCATCGAGCACATTTCCACATTCCGTACCATTCCCACAGAATATCATCATCTTCTTCTTTTCTTTTCTTTTCAATGGCACTGTTGGCTACATGGAACCTTGCATCTTGCATCAAATCCAGAAAAAACCGAGTCATTTCCTCGCTATCAACCAATGTTCTTTGTGAACAGGCTGATCTTTCCTGTCCAATCGATACGTAGATGAAGGCAGCGCAAATCCATGAATTCAGGCTTGTTTATCCATGTCACGGGCTAAGAAAGTCAGCACAAACAGGACTACACGTTAATCATCGATTCCTGTGTGTAAACCTATGTATGGACACTCGCATGTGGACTCATTTAAGAATCTCGCATTGGCTTCCTGTATGTGGTGACCGATGATGAGAAGATAATCTAGAACGCATGATGAATTATTGTCCTTTTATGTGCAGTGTGATGTCCCCTTCAGTTTTCAAATTTAAGAAGTTTGGACTATGAGACAGAACACCAGCACTGATTTAACTCCAAATGCCATGTCTCTGGGACCCACCAAACCAACCTCAACCTAGGTTTCCATTTGTGTGGTTCATCTTTTCCTAGTCTTTGAGAAAAGGTACAGTCAGCATTCGCTTCCGTTAACCTTCCGATAGCAACCTCCAAAAAGTAAAACAGGGTGGGAACGAAAACATGTGGCGGTAACATCACGTTCTGGACTAAAAAGGCGAGAGAGAGAGAGAGAGAGAGAGATTAGTGGCAACTTGCGTATGCATGGTGTTAACAGCAACAACAAGATTCACATTAAAACGCCTCTAGCAATCTTATCTATTCCGAAATTAACAAAAGATCAAGAAGATACCTTGTGCCATGTTTGAAAAATGAAGTACCATAGAGCCGAGCAAAAATAACAAAACCAACAAATGCATTCGTTCATTAATTTCCAAGATCTTATGTCATTTCACCATTTTCACTACAATCTAGATAGGCCAAAAACGAGTGACAGTACGGGAAGACATTGATCCAACAATGTTTTTGCCGGAAGGTTGAAGTTACAATGTTTTTCTTCAACTTTCTCAATTAAATAATTCATCCTCACACTTTTGTATTTTTCGTCGATTATTCCCTTTCCTTCCCCGCATCATTTCTTTATTGCATCACAACCAAACAAAGAATTGAAATACTCTTGTTGATTCATTCCATTGTTAAAAGAAAAAAGTGCCACTAAATTATTAAGGTCCTGGAATGCTATAACATTCTGACAACGTAGATTCAAAAATTCTCACCCAAAAAATAAAATATAGAAATCACTACTTTCTTCATATTAGCTTCTACTTCTATCTCAGATGAAGTCCTAAAAAAACAAAATATTCAAACTAGATTTGGGGACACCGTGCCAATAAAGCAAAGTTATATCGCAACATCTCTGTATCAATGTTCCTTGAGAAAAGGTACCTTATCTCAACTTTCTTCCAAAAGAAATCAAAGAACTTTGAGGTAATACTATCGGCAGACATCAAAATACGAACATATGAATGGGATTCCAATTCCTACATTTTTCATATTTGAAGAGAAATCAATACGAGAATTTGGATTTCACACAGATTAATCATCAAAGAGTGCTGAATTGGATTACCTAGCAATACTTAATATTAAAATTCCAATTTTATATTCCTACAGCTACAAAACTATCAAAATCCCGACTTCATGACTGTCACCGCCGCTGTCGGTTGCCGCCAGTCGCTGGTCCCACTAGCCGCCGCAGATGGTTGCCGACCACTGATTGCCACCGTTGAAAAGGAAAGAATGATATTACTTTGAATACGAATCTACTCGTAGCTGCTATAGACGAACAAAGGCGGGCCGCTGGGAGCTATTCTCTAGTTCATGGAATCAAATCAGGGTCATCCACTGTTAAACAGAGATCAGCAACGTCGTGATAAAAATTTTAGAAAAGAAAAAAAAAAAGAGAAAAAGAGAGAGAGAGAGAGAGAGAGAGAGAGAGAGAGATCAAAGAAACATGAAAACCACCAAGAAAAAACCAAAGACCCCAAGGATGCATAGAACCCATGGAAATGCAAATCCCAGCAGCAAAAACAGAAGGAATACGAAGATATTACTCGTCCAAGTGATCTAAATGCTTCTCCTTAGAATGGCCTGTCTCACGGGATCCTCGAGGACGCGAGCGAGGTGTGACTTTCCGTCCCATGCTTGTTTTGTCCCGTTCACCCGATCAGTACGCCCGATCAGCAGTTCAACGAACAACAGAGCAAGTATGAGATCGGAGTATCTGGAAGAAGAAGCGGAAGAAGAAGTGGGATGGTTAATTTAAGATGTGCCTTAGCCAAATTAAGAGGAGGACGGGAGAGAGGCGAGGACCGTGAGGCGACTCCAACGAGGCAGGCAGGCACGTGAATTTCCCAGAACCTTCAGGAACCTTTCGGGGAAACGCTGCCGGTCCTTTGAATTTGTTTCCTTTTCTTTTAGGAAAGGTGATTCCCGACGGATTGGTCTCCTAAGAACTCTCAATCATAAATAGTTTTTCAATTACTTAGATAAATAATTCCGAATTAGTTTTTCCCAAAAATGTGGATTAATGCAAAATCAACAGTATAAAACATCTAACTTTTACAAATTGCAGATCACCATCCTGCAATCTTCGCAATCTTGCTAAAAACCTCATTTATAATCGATTGTAGCTTGTGAAAAGGTAACTAAAAAGTCCATTTTAATAGCTTCATCGTAGTATTTCATGCTTTTTGAGACATTAGAGATTATACATACAACTAAATTGAGTTTTTTGTACAGCTTACCATCCGACCTTGAGAATGTTATAGAGATTGATTAGAAATCTTCTATTGTGAACAACATAAATGATTGTAATTAGGGAAAGAGAACAACGAATTAGTTGTGGCTAGTGTTGCCAATGATCTGTTTTATTGTTGTGTAATAAAGAGGTGATTCAATTGCAGTGCATTTTTTTTTCTAGTGAGAGGAAACATGAGGAAGCCTAAGAAGTATTTTTCAATTTCCTAGAAAATGTAGATAAAGATGAAATGGTCTATGAATTTGAATACGAATTCACCAATTTAAAAAGTCAACAATTAATCAATTCAATGTAAGTCAATATGATAGAAGCAACAAAATCTTTAATGCAAGGTAAATTTCTCTTTGTTTTTTTTTTTTTTTTTTTTTTTGGTACCCAGGGAACCTCCGCAAATTTTTCTCTTTGTTTGTTTGCATTGAATTGATTAAAATTTATTTCTTGTGCAAATTAAAGAAAATACTGAAAGCTTTGCAAAATGACACTTGACTGCATGAATTCTAGAGGTGATGAGGATGGCCAACCTATTCAACTTAAATTGATTAATAATTTATGTGACGACCCTTCTTTATGTCCCTCCGACTCTTTCCCTTCTTCTTTTTTTCATCGAGTAATTGCGGATCCAGTCATGACCGGCCTGGTCACCTAACCCCATATTCTTTTTTTAATAACCAATTTTCAACTTAAATTTTATTTATTTGGTCTCTTTCTTAGAGGCGAAAATTACTAGCATTTCTTTTTAATATAAATATAACTTTGTTGTCATACGCTCAACTTACGTGACCAAATAAGGAAAAATCACTTTATTAATCATAAATTTATTATACGGCTACTAATTCAGTCCTAAATTTTATAATTAAATCAATTTAATCCCGAATATTTTCATGATTTTTCTGTGTAATCTATTCAGACAATTTATGCTTAGTAATTCCAATGTAAACGTCCAATCAGGCATCTGATATGGATGAACTTAAATGAAAGGATGTAGTTTTGACTTCTTTATAAATTTTCCTCTCTTTTTTTTTTTCTCTCTTTCTTTCTTTAATCTGTTTAAAGAAGAAGTGGGATGGTTCTCTTTAAAATGTGCCTTGGCCAAGATGATCAAAGGATATAGAGTTGTTCGGCTCTTGAACGGCCGAGAACACTTGCAGTCCCATCAGTTGCACGACACATGAGCTAATCGACGTCCAAATAAAGAGGAGGACGACGAGAGAGAGGTGGGAAGCGGGAGGCATGTCCGAAGGACTTAGGCAGGCACATAAATTTCCCAGAAACTTCGGGTACACTTGTGGGAAACGTTGCCAGTTTTCTGAATTTGTTTCTTCGCTTCTCGTCGATTTTAGCAATTTGCCTTCAATGCGAGTTTAAAGCCAAATCCTTTGGGCTCGATCCCCGATTGATGGATGACATGCTCAAATATCAGTTATCATCTATGCGTGGCTTTGAACAAGCCACCGAAAAATTCATTTATTCACTACTTGTTATGTGTGACCATAAATTGTAACAACTAACAAATATTTGGTATAGTTATCTATCAAGAAAATATGTGTACTCTACATCGATCCTAGGAAAATTAGAGGCGTGTTAATATGGCTCTCCATCAAATTAATGATGCTGAAACGATTTAGTGTTACTTCGTCTGATACTTCATAACGTTTTTCTTCATATGTTTGGAATGTAACATGTAGTGTACTCGGGTAAAAGTATTTCAATTATGTATAAGCTTTCTTATCCGTGATTGCATAAGTTTTCCATTGCAAAGGGATGCCTAAGTGATTCCCGACCTATCATTTTCATAAAAAACTCTCAATCATAGATAGTTTTTCGATTACTTAGATAAACAATTCCAAATTAGTTTTTCCCAAATGTGGATTCATATAAAATCAAAAGTATTAAACATCTAACTTTTATAAAGTGTAGATAACTGTCGAGCAACCTTCACAAAAACCAAATCTCGCTAAATACCTCATCCAACTCTGGCCACTAGCCAGAGGAATGGGAAGAAAAAAAAAAAAAAAAAAGAAAAAATAATAATTCAAAAATATTAAAATATTATTAAAAATTGTCTATGTTAATACTGGCCATGTTACATAAGCCGACCAATGTCCACATCCGCAATATATGACTAAGATAATTAGAAGGAAAAAATTAACACTAGATTAAAAGATTTATGACTGAATTAACATTAGATTAAAAGGTTAATGATTAAATTTGTACCATTAAAAAGTTTATGGCTAAATTGACACAAATACAATAAGTTTAGAACTAATTTGACACTTGTCCCAATGGGGATCCATGTGCTAATAACCCTCACTCGTAGTAGGTGTAAGAAGAAGGGGAAAAAGGAAAAAAAAAATGCAGAAATTTTGTATATGTATAAACACTCATTGCGTCGCGTAAGGTGGCTAGTGCTAATCATTGCGTCACATCAACAATTTTTAGCCTATATTAACAAATCATCAAAATTTCAGAAGTAAACTGGCCAAATATGACTTAATTGGTACTGATACATTATGTTTATGTCTTTTTTGATAAGTAGACTAGAATTTAGGGGATGAGACAATAGTATATTCATCCATTAAATCAAAGTATATAACCATTGGAGTAAGGGAGCCGAAAAGTCTTTTTTCTCTCTTTTTTCTTTTCTTCCCATCGTCTTCTTCAACCTTTAGTCACGGGGGAGGGTTTGGACTAGTCTCATCCTCTCCTCTCTCTTCTGCTAATTTTGCTTACGTTTTATTTTTGTTTTCTTATTTTTTTCTTCTCTCTCAATTTAGACTTCAAAGTTCTTTTCTCATGGTCTGGCTCTTAATTTGAGAGTAAGAACTCTCTCAATCTAGTTCTAGATTTGGGTGCTATCTTCTCCCAATCTAGATTTGAGAGTTTAATAAATATAATTTTGGGAATTCGATACCCCTCTGCTCTATTCGTGTACAAGTTCTCTATCTTCAATCTCAATATTGATCGCAAAAGTTTTGGCATCTCGTTGAATTACGAAGATTTGCTTCTCTACAGGTTAGATATGTATCTACAAACTTATGTTGAGAACCAGGAAAAATGAAGTCAATTTTTTGCAGGTATACTTTCTCACAATAAGCAAACGTCTTGTTCAAGTCCTTCAGGGACAGCCTTTTAGCAGCAAATTATTTAGAATTTTAGTTCAGAGCATAGAGACACTCAAGGGTGCCAAGATGGTAACATTTCTAACTATCCGAGCTGCATTTCTCAGATGATCCTATTAGGTTGGAGAAAAAGAGGTGTTTAGAGAGACATTAAGAATTTTTCACAAACAATCACTTTACTTCAAGGGACTCTACCCAAAACATTATATCATATTTGACTTTTATATGCATTAAGAGGTTACAATCAAACAAGGACCATGCTCACTAGTTCGAAAACATATAGAGGCTCAAGAAAATTCGGTCGGGAATTATTTTAGGTGATATGAATAGTGATTGTGAATAGCGATTTTCCTAGCATTATTTTTGCTACAGTGACCTTGTTACAGACTTATCTTGCGTTACAGGCATTGTAGTCATAGTCTAAATTATCAAAGCTATGCATTGCAAGAAGATGTTTATCATATCTTTGTTCAAGTTCTAAAAATCTGATGTCAAAGAGTTTTTTGATGACTTCTCTTTGTGCTATCAGGGCATTCCATATATTTATGCCGTTTGAGGAGAATGCTTCTTCATGAGTCTTGGAGGATCGTGGAGTGTCGGCAAGTATGTTTGGTTGAGGCCAATATGTTGGTTAAGCATAGTAAAACGTGTCCAGTCCAAGAGATAAGAATAAAGGTCCTTGATCATAGGGGTCTTGAGAGAGTCTCTATCTATTTTTGGACCCGTAAGCATGATCCTTATTTGCTTGTAATCTCTTAATGCCTATAAGAGGTAAAGAGGATGTAATGTGTTGGGCAAAGTCCATTAACGTAAATTGAGTGTTTGTGAAAGATTCTCAATGTCTCTCTAAGCACCTCTTCTTCTCCAACCTAGTAGGATTCTCTGAGAAATGTAGCTCGGATAGTTAGAAATGTTACCATCCTAGTATCCCCGAGTATCTCTATGCTCTGAACTAGAATTTTGAGTAATTTGCTGCTAAAAGGTTATTCCTGAAGGGCTTAAACAAGAAGTGCATACCTAAAATACTGACTCCATTTTTTCTGATTCTCAACATAGGTTTGTTCAAATGGTTCCTTACAACGATGGCATAAAGGAAGTCAAACCTAAGCGCACACCACCGACTGGCAATGTCGTAATTATTGAAGAAAAAATTTCTAGCGCGTGCTCATCACTGATAAAGACACGAAATCAAGTAATCGGCTGCTGATTTTGTTTGATAGATCCACAAGTTTCTGCTTAACTTTGCAGATGCTCTATCAATCATCTTTGTGCTATGGATTTGGCTTTATTTTTTGATATTCATACTTTGTTTCGATTTGTTTTATCATGAAAATTATGTACTTGTGCATTCTTTTGAGTAATGAATACAATTTTCTTTTGACAAAAATAAAATAAAAAAGACATTGGAGTTTGTCTCCCTTTGTAATGTCCGGAGGAGTGGGCCCATGGACCATGATCTTTCGAGAAAAATGACTTTTATGGAACATTTCCGTGAAACATTGCCCATTTAAGAGATTTCTTTTTACTTTCTTTTCTTTAATTTTAGCGATTGGCCCCCTCAACCGTTTGAAGCTGAATCTACAATATTCTTTTTAGATAAGTGCATTCAAACTTTTAAAAATTATCGTGAAAGTATATTTGAATCTTATATTTCAGAAAAATGTAATTAAGTTGTAAAACTTGTCAAATTGATGCAATCAAATTCTTTCATTAACTTCGTATAACTTGGCTAGCTACAAAATGCCGGCATGACTTTTAATTTTCTATTTCTTACTTGGCAATACTTCAAGCACAAAACATAATGCTAAAACAATGTCATTTTGATCCAAATCTAAATTTTAATACAAATTTTATTTATATTATATTAAAAATAAGTTAACTTTTAAAAAATAAAAAAAAAGAGAGAAAAAAAGGAGGAAAACACAGGCAAGGGCTGACGTCTTTTTTTGGTCCAAATATTATTTTTATTGTAGATTTTATTTAAAATGTATTGAAAAATAAGCTAACATTAAAAATACACAAAAAGAAGAAGAAGGAAAACACAAGCCGTCGTCCCCGCCATGGAGGGCCCGCGAGGGTCGCCATTGAACTAAATTTTTTGCAATAAGCATGCATGTAAGTGACATTCCACAGAATCTTCATATGGTCCGCAGCCACCATTTTCATATGTTACTTAAATTTCCTTCACCATTCTTTTAAGGTAACTCTCTTAGACAATATCATTGCAATTCACATCCAAATTTGTTCGACGAGTAATTTCAATTCACAATTTTATTTATCGGAGTAATTTCACTAATTCCTCTCTATCTCTCTCTCCAATGGCAAACCGTCTAAAGAACCTAATCAATTTGCTCAATGTGCTGTTTGTCGTGACTCGAGCATATGAAATTGAGCTTTAAGGGCTAAAATGAACAATTTGGCAATTCTTTGACGGAAATTGTAAATTAATTGAAATTGAATTCAATTAATATTGTAATAGATCTATTTAACTAATTACTCATATGTAGAATCACCTAATGCATTTAAGTTGACCTTGAATTAAAGTGTCAAAACTTAGGTAAAAAATGAATCGAGGTATAATATTAAAATTGGACCTAAATCCATGAAATTGAACCATAGTCTTGAATGGGTCAACCTAAACTTTGTCAATTAAAGCTCAACAGTTCAATTTTCTTACATTCAAGAGAGTGAAATCCCTCAAATTGAGAAGTTCTTATGTGAATTTCTCAAAATTGACCCCGGATTTGGACTTATCTTAAGAAAATGAGTGAAAAACAATCGTCCGTTCGTAGATCATGAAGAATCGATTTTGGCTCCCTAATTAGGGCTTAAAACAACAATTCATCTTTCAATATGGCAGTTCACGAAATTAAATAAACGAGTGTATTAAGAATAGCCCCTAGACCACATTTCATAAAAAGAAATGCACCTAATTATGGCTAAAATAAAAGTAAATTTATTGTTGGTCAATTTAAAAATTAAAACTGAAAAATCCAGAAAATAAGGTTTTTAATCGAATTTTGTGAAATTTTTGATATACAAATCAAATTGATACTAAAAAAAAAAAGTGTTTTGTGGATTTTTGATTTGTTCAATTTTTTGGTCAAAGGTTTGACTTCTAAACAGTCAATTTTTGGTCAAATTTTTGGATGAAAAATTGATTTAAGAAAAGTGAAATTAAAGCTAATTGACATCTTTTTAGGCGAAAAGCCAATTTTTGAGCTGGGGTTAACTTTTGATCAAATGATTGACTAAAAAGTTAATCCGAAAGTTAGACATTTGACTTTTCGGATTTTTCTTCAAAATGAATTGGAAATTGCTTTAAAATTATAATGCAAAAGGAGGAAGTGAAAAACAACACTAATTGGTTGAGAAATGGGCTCCGTCGCAATCGGAAGCCCTAATCTTGATTTTTACACACGTCGATCAAAAATCAGGTATCAACATTGGTTAACCACCAGGGCCACGATTCCTCGACCAAGGTCCACACCGTTCTCATTGTTGCCATCCTCATTGCGACCGCACCGACCTGGCCAAGGATGTGCCACTGGAGCTGCCCTCTTCTTCAATCGGATCTTCTCAATATCTCAGCTTCTCCAAAATGACTCTAAAGTCATCTTCGGGAAGTCACGGTGTTAAAGAAACCACTCAGAGCTAAAAAATCTTGTCAGTTGGAAGCAAATCTATTGAATATTAGAGATTGGACATTTATTAATATTTTTCAACATCATTTTTAGCCAAATTAATGATTTGTAAGTTGTTACTTTTTAGTAGGAGGGGAACCATCAGCCCACCGGGCCGATCGGCGAGAATGGTGGTTATGATTTCTCTCTCTTAAGCTACATTGTGACGTCCCCCTTCTCCCTTTTTTCTTTTTGTCTTCTTCCCTCTCGCTCTCTCTCCTCTTTCTCCTATCCCTCACGTTTCCTCCCCCTTCCACCGTCCATCCCCCTTGCCCTTTTTTTCTCTCTCTCTCTCCGCCTCCCCCACACGTTACCCTTCTGCCATCCACATCCTTTTCTTTCCTTCTGCCGACCAGCGTCCATTTCCCCTTCTTCTTCTTCTTTCTTTCTTTCTTCTTCTTCTTCTTCTTCTTCTCCTCCTCCTCCTCCTCTTCCTCCTCCCATGCTGCCGCTTCACCCACCACCACACCGCTGCCCACGGCCCCAACTCACCACCACGCCACCTCCGTCCGCCACTTGGAGTCGTGCCGTTTGCCGTCCTCACCGCCGAATTGCCATCTCCACCGCCGAGCTCCCAAATCGCTGCCGCTGCACCGTAAGTCGTCGCCGCGTCCCCAAGCCACCATCATCGCCTTTTGCCGCTGCTCACTCGCCGTTTGTCTCTTTGTTGCTTCGAGCCGCCACCACCACGCCCGAATCGAGCCTCCCCCTTGGCCGTGTGCTTCAAGAGCCACTGCCACCACCATCGAGCCTTTGTTTGAGCCGTGAGCGTCACGTTCGACGTCACCGAAATCGGTGAGTTAACCTCTTAATCATGGATTATGGCATTAATTGCGTGGGTGGTTAGTTTAATATTAATTGTGGTTAATATTAGTTAACCTTGATTTATTCTTAATTGCGATTAAGGATTGTTTAGATTAGTTTTAATTGCGATTAGTTTAAGTAATTATGATTAGATTAATTAATTGAGTTTAGTTTAATTAATCATAATTTATTTAATTAATCGTAATTATTTTAGTTAATAATGATTAATTTTAATTAAATATAGTTAGGCTAATTAATAGAGTTTAGCCTAATTAATTACAATTAGCAAAATTAATTGTAATTAGCATGATTAGTGCGATTAGCTTAATTAATCACGATTAGTGTAAATTAATGATAGATTAGCCGTTAGCTAAAATTTTATGCTCGGGATAAGTTTACACTTAATTCTGATCATTTAAGCATGTAATGCCATGACGTTTGATTGCTCATATAATGTATTTTAAATGCTATTTTTCAAAGATGGTTTATTGGTAAGAAAATAACAAACTTTGAGGTTTCGTGTTTGGACGCCGTATTTTACATAATAAAAGGGGCAATGATGTTTTAAAATGATAGTGTGAAAAGCTTGATTGGTTGATTTTAAATACATGATCACTTGTTATTATTTTACTGGAATTTTAAATGTAAAGATTTTCCATAATTTGTTATTTAAGCACGAACTCTTTTACACTGGGCTAATTGACGGAAGATAAAAATTGACTTGAGTGTTGGCGTGCTTGTGTGGTCATTTAATTGAACCCGTCAGCCAACGGGAGTCCAAGTTTGGGGACGATGCCCGATGTTTATTGGATGCTTAGTGAGGTCCGGATGCCAAAGTCGCAATTGAGGCCGGACCGATGCTCCTTTATGGAATGCCGTCTAGGCGGGGTTCTAGACGATGTCGTGCCCGATGGGATGGGACGAGATGATGCCCAGTCATGCCGGAAGACCGCCAACTTGTGTGTTGGCCATGCCTTGAGGCGTAAAACTGTTAGGCATGGTATGAGACGTGCCAAAATGGGTTTTATCTTATAATCGAGACCTAATTGGGACCCGTGTGGATGTTTGGTGTATGAGAGTTATGTGTTTTGATTATTGATTATGCTTATTGTGTTTATAATGGCATATGTGATGTACTAATATGTAGGGGTGTGCCAAGGTGAGGTAAGATTGTATGTTGTTGCATGATTAGGCTGCCTCCAAGACGAATTTGCATCTTAATCAAGGCTTAGGAAGTTGACTCGCTGAGATTTTATCTTGCCCTGTTGTTGTTAACCATTTTCAGGGCCGTAGCGTGGAGATTTGCTAAGTGTAGATGTGGTGGGCGCGAGATACGGCATTTTTTAGCTAGTTATGCCGTTAATGAAGTTTAGATTAACCCTAATTTCTGAAGTTTTTTGTGAGGGTCAATAAGAAGTGGCCGTAGAAAGACTTGTAATTATTAAACTTCCTAGGGGTAATGGTAGATAAATAAATATGTTGTTTTCGGCAATATTTGTTGTATTTTACTATCTTTGTTGTTTGTTTATTGACTGGGTGTTTATTTGATTCGCTTTCGCATGCGTTTAATTGAAAGATAAAAAGAGTGGGTCGGTGACACGTCCTAGGACGTCGCATTTTGTCAAGGGATGTTCGCACGCTCAGGATTCGGGGCGTGACATACATTTTGTTTTTTGTTTTTCTTTGTGACACCCCGAACCCTTCAAGGGTCGCCACAGGCACCAACGTTACACCTTACTACCTCTCTCTAGAAGAAGCGTCGTAATTCATAGACATTTTTTTTTTTTAAAACGGTCCCAGCGCGACTCGTTAGCGGAAGCAAAATATAACATCGTCGTCTCTCCCTCCAACAACCATGATACAATTGCACACCACTAAACATCATAATAAAAGACAGCCATGACACTTTATTTACATACTTTCAAGATGGGATTTCTCGGGTCGGTACACCAAAAGGAAAAGCCAGGACTCAGCCACGCCTGGCCTAAAACCCCAAAAAGAAACCCTCGACCAGCTACAACTCACGTGCTAAATCCCCATCATCAGTATCGGCTAACTATCCCAAAAAGATCTAGCTCCTACTCGTCATGCATGGGCCCTCACACCCAACCCAGTGCATCAGGTGGTGGTGGCGGCAACATCCCTCGCATCGCTCCATCTCGACGAACATGGATGGATATGAACTCCTGAATGATAGGGCCCCCAGCCAGGCCCACGTCAAACATCACTAAACAGCGCACTCGAATAAAAGTCAGTCCAGGAACAGAGGGATAGTCAATCTCTGCGCACTCGACCTCTACATCGGAAGGTAGGCCGTAAAATACACCCCGCGTGACGGCAGGGAGTGGCATGCTGCTAACCTGAAATTTTGGTCCCCAAAAGGGGTGAGTATAACTACTCAGCAGGTAAAGGAATCCAATAACCATTAAATGCATCATACAAGTAATACATGCATTCCAGGCATTACTTACCTTGGAGCCATGCGTATACTATTATGCATCATCACCACAATCATAACACATACATGTGTATCATCATGTCATACTCATATCATCGTCATCATGCCATTATTATATCGCACACATGTCATCATCACCATCTACATGACATCATTATACCATACACATGTCATCATCATCATGGCATCATCACAACACATGTCATCATCATCATGACATCATCATATCATAGGTGATCATCATCATCGTATTATACACATGTCATCATCATGCCATAGGTGATCATCATCATATCACATCATACATTATCATCATCATGCATATCATCATGCCATAGGTGATCATCATCATGTCATATTATATCATGCATGGTTCAATTTCCACTTTTAACTTTCAATTTGATCACCACATCACCCTTCCTCGGATCACCACTTTCATCTCATATTTTACACTCGCAATCCTATGTGAGAAAAACCTCCGGCATTCAGCCATTCAAGGCCACTGGGCATCCGGCCCCCCACATTCCAGGCATCTCACACCCCAACTGGCATCACGAGGCATCCTCTCGGGCAAAGACCTCCAACAAGGCTTCCGGCATTTACACTCCCTGGCCGGGCATCCCGCACCCCTACTGGCATCGTGAGGCACCCCCCTTGGCAAAAACCTCCGGGGCTTCCGGCACCCCCAACTTTCCGGGCATCCTGAAACTCTTAGGGCCATCCGGCAATGTATCTCTATACATTCCGGGCATCATCATCCACCACAACAATCTCCTCATTTAACATTATTCATGCTCACCAATTTTGGTCTTAATCTAGCATGGCATATGATGTATTGGTAAATCAACAATCATGTTCAGCATTTGAATTCCCACATGCATCTCGATTCATTGTCATGCGTACATCAAGACCTCATCATTCATACTACCTGGTACAATTATTTATGAAATAAAAATTTAATGGAATTATGCCAAATAAAATAATCCATTTTTCATGCCATTTTTCATTTATTTAAATTTTAGTTTGTGCCATTTTCAAAAATATTAATTTAATATCTATATAATTCTCAAAAATCATAAAAATTAAGGCAAGTGATAATCAAGACAATAGGATAATGATTTCATGCAATATACATGGCCAAATAGAATTTCACATAATTTCATAATTCACACAAAACAGCATGTAATTTTCGGATGAAATCAGAATGCATAGTTTCCGAAGAAATTCGATTAAAATATCCATACAACCTCCAAAAATTACGAAATTTACCGAGTTATAGCCAATAGATTAAAGTACATTTTTCATGAAGACTTCCAAGTCATATTATTTTTAGATAAATTTCTACAGTCTCACGAAGCTTCTGGATCCAACACCGAATCGTCCAGTACATGCTTCTCCGAAATACTGAGTTTTCACCTACCTATTCTTCTTCTTTTCCTCTTAAATTTGGATATGTTCTACATCAAGATGTTATATACAATTGTCATGAAGATATCCAAGTCAAATATCTAGAGTATAGTCGTCATTTAGGTCCATGAAGTCTCGGGTGTCTTGTAATTCATCTCCAGAATTACCGTCTTCAAGATCTAGTCGATTTACTAGGTTATACTTGTTCATTTCACTTCAAATTTGAGTATGTTGTATTTTAAGATGTCCCCTACAACTTGCATGAAGAAATAGAAGAGATATTCTTAGCACAACTCAACATGCAACCACAAATCCATCAAAAGGTCAGTGAAGTCTTTCCAGATCTGAGGTCTCCGTAGGATGAGAGTTTAACCCCTGAAATCTCCATCATTTTCCACCAAATTTTAGTATGTTGTATTTTAAGATGTTATCTACAACTTTCATGAAGATATTGAAGCCAAAATCGGACTCTAAACATGCATGCAAGCTCTCACAACATTCTGACTCGAGCGGATTCAAACGAAAACAGCAACCTTGCTCAAGAACAAGTCATCCGAGCTTCGGATTTCCTCTCCTAATCACCCAAAATTCGACATACATGTAACACACACACATGCAAGAGCAGCAAGAGGACCCCAACTTGCCTCTAGACCGAACGGACGACGGCACACGGCGGACGGACGGCAACGACTCCTCCTCGGCTTCTCCTCCCTCTCGGCCACTCTCCCTCTCTCTCGTTAAATCTCTCTCTCTCTCTCTCCCTCTCTTGGCCGAATGAAGCAACCGGCCATCTCTCTCTCTCTCTCTCTCTTCCCTTTTATTTCCCCTAAACCTCATCATTAGTAATCATTGTTTGCCTTTCAATTGACCAATGCATGAGCTCCTTCTTGCCACTTGGCAAAGCTCATGCATGGGCTTGGGCTTGGGCCTCCTTTGTGGCCGACGGCCACACCTCCTTGGGCCTCAATGGGCCGGTCGACAGCCCCCTTTCGTGGGCCTAATTGGGCCGACTAGCTTGGCCCATCAAGGCTTCGGCCAATGGGCCTAAGGCCCAACCTAAAAATTAACTTTTCCTCCTTTTTTTTTTTTTTTTTTTTTAAATTTCTTCTATAAATTTTAAATTTTAATTTCCACATGGCCAAAGTCTTGTGACATTTTATTTATAGGAATTTAATTCATAAGGTGCATGGCCAAGCATAGATTATCATCATTAATCTATCTAATTTAGAATCTCATAAACACAAGCACAAATCTCCTAATCTTAAAAAGAAGACTAATGGCTAAAGCATAAACCGTAGGAAATTTCATTACCTAATTAGAGGCTTTAACACACCTTATAACTTGACTTTGAATTTTGGGATGCCACATTCTTTTTGTCTAGTCATATCCTATATCTATTTTGCAAGCCATCGTGTGTTGTGTGTTATGTGTTATGTGTGTTATGTGTTGTGTGCATCTTGCAAAATCCCTACTCCTTCATTCATGTGTCCCAACCCCAACCCCTTGAGAATGTAGGGAGTCAAACTCCCCACCTCTCCATTCCCAAGAGAGAGAAGGGTGGCCAGTAACCCCCAGTGGCTCTTATGCTACATTTACTTGTTTAAATTTTTGACTATGATATAATATGAAATCCAGAAATATGTTGTATCATATCCGCTGTTTTGTAAATCACAATAATAGGCAAGATATTTTCGTATCCTATCATTTTCATTGTTTGATATTTACGATTTATTAGTGTAAATGAAACTTAAAAAGTGCATAAAAAGAGATTGTAAAAATCTTTCATTATTTACTACCAAATCTAGTAAGATTGAGATAAAATACCATCATTCACTTTGCGATTATAAAAAATATAGTGTTTTCACTCTCTTGCTACTTTTGTGAAATTTTAACATGAACCACAAAATTATGGAGGAGAAGAAATTTCGACTCTTTTGTTGCTTTCTTTACTTTTGACGTGAACTAGTGAGCTATGAAGGAGAAATAGTTTCAACTTTCTCAGCATTTTCGTGAAGCTTTGATGATAACATAAAAAATTATAGAAAAGTCGTGAAGCTTCAATATGAACTAGAAAATAGAGGAGAAGGAGACGAAAAAGGAAGGTTGTTTTTACAAATTTCATTGCTCCTCATTCTTCAAGAATTAAAAAGATCATTTTCAAGTTTAATTTGTTTATTTAAAATAGGGTTAATACCCTGAAAAAAACTGGTACACTTGTGACAAATTTACCCAAAACTATTTTTTTGACCACCAAAAACCCAAAACTGGTATACTTTTGACAAATTTACCCCAAACTGGTATACTTGTGACAAAATTACCCTCTGTTAGTTTTCGTTAAATTGTATTTTTAAATTATTAAGTTAAATGACACGTGACAGTTAACCGATATGCCAATTTAGGATTTTACGTTCTGTTTGTCACTGTTTACAATTTTTGTGATTTTTTTTTGTGGTATTAATCCAATTTAGCATAGGGTATATTTGTCACAAATTTACTATTTTGGGGGTTTTTTGCAGTCGAATAAATTAGTTGGGGGTAAATTTGTCATAAATATACCAGCTGTCGCGACCTATTTTTTCGGGTGTGAACCACCTAAAATTTGGCTAATGGATTATTAAGCCTAGACTTAATTCGGGCTCTCCCAAACCCATACCAATTCGCGACTTAGGTTCATGTTTTTAGCATGCAATTGATTTTTTAATCAGGAGTCGCCACTAATCTATTTTTTGGTGGGTCGATTAGAAACCCAAATAAAGTAACGGGAGATTTACTTTATTCCTACGAACCAGAGATTATGGGTACGGGGACTTGGTTACACTAGATTTCTCTAATGCCCTTTCGGTACCACTTCTTTTTAATTTTCGAAAAATGTTTGGCCAGCAGCTTGAATTAATTTTAAATCTACCTCTCTAACATGTAAGGTTATCATGCGGGTGCGCAAACCATCAATTTAACACCCAGATAAACAATTAATAAAATGCAAAACTTACCTCGAAGCAACGAAAGCATCTGCAATGTTAATTCAAAATCCACATCGACAACCCTAGATATGGTTTCTAATTAACACGCAATTTTCTTTTTTTGTTTTCACGTATTTAATGAAAATTATGCAATATGCAATGCAATATTAACTAAATGACCTAACTCTAATGACATGTAACTCCTAGTTGAATGGGCCTAGCAACAACTACCACATGACATGCATTTTAATGAATCTAATCCTAATGATGTGCATGTGACATTTTTCTTTTTCCTAAAAGAATGCATTTTATCCTAAATAATAAAACTAATTTAACCTATGACATTTTTTGTATTTTTCATGAAATTCGAAATTAAAATTCCTATTCTAAATATGCAAACCCTAAAACAAGTAATATCCTAACATGCATCTAATCTAACCCGATTTTTATTTCGAAAATTCATGATAAATAGAATGCTTTGCCTAAATATGCAAATAACCCTAAAACACGTGATATTCTATCTCAAACATATATAAAAACGATCAAATCCATTCAAAATTATTCCAAAAGGGACATCACATATCGCTCAGATCAAGGGATAATATTTCGCTAGTAAAATCGATACTTTGATCTTAAGCCTTAAAGATCAAAACATCAATTTTATTCCCGCTTAATTAATTATTTCATCTAAAGCCTTATAGATGAAATAAAAATCCTAACGCGGTTGCGAATCGGGTGATACATTGAGATTTTCAATTATGCATAGAGAAATAAACGAAGAAACAAAGATATAAAAATAAAATAAGATAAAATAAACCAGCCTAATAAAATAAAGCAACTATACCTAATTTGATTTTTTTTTCTTTTTAATAAAAGAAAATCTTGACCACCGGTTAGGGACTCCGGCGAAGGGTTCCGGCGAGAGAGAGCTCGTCGGCTAGGGTTCCAACGAGGGCAAACCGGTGGCGGAAGAGCTTCGGCAACAAGAGGAACGGCGGAGACCGGCGTGGGGACTCGCGGATCTGGGTGCGGGTGTCGCGGGCGAGGGACTCCGAGCACGAGCTGAAGCACGGTGGAGACGGCGTCGGGGCGGCGAGGCAGCGGGAGACCTCGAACGCGGGCGGAGGCAAAGGCGGCGTCGGGGATGCGTCGGGGTAGCGTAGCGAGACCGGCGGGTGGCGGAAACGTCGATCGTCGCCGGATCTGGGAGTTGCGGGCGACGGGACCGATCGCTTTGGGTCTCCGGCGCCGGGCTCGCGGATGAAGATGCGGCGGCGGAACGTCGGGGCGGCTCGGGAGGGGGCGGCGTCGCGGCCCGGGCGGACTCGCGCGGGCACTTGCGGACGGAGACCGGCGGCGGTGAGCAGCAGCGCAGCGCCGGCCGCTCTTCGGGAAGATGAACAAAGTAGCCGATTAGGGTTTCGGCTACTTTTCTTTTTTTTTTTACTTTTTCCTCTCTCCACTCACTTTTTACCTTTTTCTCTCTTTTTTTCACCAATGGAAAAAGAACACCCCCTCTTTTCGACCGTACGCAACTCCTTTTATACCCCAAAAAATTGTATATTCGTGGTATATTTTACTGCCAATTTTGCTTGCGTAAAATTTCATCGAATATATTATTTCACTCTGCGCAATATTTTTTGCATATTCGATCAAAAAATTCCCCTTTTTGCGCAAAAACACATCCGAGTGTATATTACCTAAAATCCTAACGGAATATATAAAACTTGCCTAAACTATATGCCATGTGATTTGATTGATTTTTTTATATATTATTTAGCAAAAATTAACCCCAAAAATTTAGGTGTCAACACCCGTTTAGGATTTTTATAGTCGGTCGAGGTAAATTTGTCACGGTATACCGGTTTGAGGTTTTTCACGGTTAAAAAATAGTTTGTGGTAAATTTGTCACGGGTGTATCGGTTTGGAGTTTTTTAGGGTATTAACCCTTTAAAATATGGGTTATTATACTTCATTTTTATTTACTTATTTTTTAATAATTTTTCCATTAATTTTTATTTTTATTTTTTATTCCCTTCCGTAATTCCTTAATTAAAATTTATCAAATAATAAACTATACTATTACTCAAATATGTAATAATATAGACATTAAAAACACACACACACACACACACACACGAACACACAAAATACATATTATTGAGTAGGAAGAAATTCATATATAAATAAAAAAGAAAATTATTTTTTTGTTATTTTGATTTTCTTTTTAGTAGAATTTAAATATAGTTTATATTGAGATTTATTATTTAAAAAAAATTGCTATTCAACAAAAATTATCTTTTATACTATGATTATAAAAAATTCTTATTCATTTTTATCCCACATCTCTCATGAAATAATTTTATTTAGGCTACATATTCCTTATATTTGATTTTATCTTGCATTGGATAGACACCAAATACAGGATAATACACATCTTATCCTATCCCGACTTTTACGCTTGTTACTAAACGTAGCCTTAAGTCATTCACATGCACAATCTTAATATTTTATTGTATTTTTAATTTAATATTATATGCTCAAGAATATCTTTATTTTTGGGCATTATCAATTTATTAATTAAATTGTTATTACTTAATTACATTGTTACAAAAACATGGGATTAAAAGTTAAACTCAAATATGCTAAAAATCCATTCGATATGTTTAGAATATGTTTAAAGCTCCACAACCATAAAGAAAGAACATGTCAGATACAAAAGAGAGCTTTGGCTTCCACATCTTCGGGTCAACCATGTCAAACCCAAGAGGCCATGCTTCGCTCTTATCAAGTAAGTTCACTCTTCCCATTCGGAGTTTCAATGCGTGTTTAATTGTTTGATAATCGTTTTTGTTTCAGCTTTACTTGAGGGAAGTTCAATGTGAAGTTCTTAAGTTGAAGATTCTTGAATTGAGAAATATAACACCGATTAGCTTTTGCCAGATGACAGTTGAAGATCACTTTCATTCAGTTTTTTTTTTTTTTTTTTTTGTGGTTTGGTGTTGTGGCTTCGATGTGAAGTATACATGACCTCAAATGTCGTCGTCTCACATATTTTACGCAAATTTGGGTCGACCAACTGTAGTACTTCCTCCTTTTTCGAATTACACTATGTTAGAAATTTTTTACCTACGATGTGAACTGTCATCGTTGCCATTGCTATCCTGCCTGATAAATTATCCGATTTTGCTTGAACGCTGATATTCACACAGTCAACGATGGAACGGGTTCGAGAGGAATCTCGTGCCGGGAGGTGGTTGATGGAGAAGGATGTCCGGAGGGCGGTAGATGAATAAAACAGCCAACTGACATACAAAATAGTCTTTATTGTAGAGAGAGAGAGAGAGAGAGAGAGAGAGAGAGAGAGAGAGAGAGAGAGAGAGATCTACTGAAACTACTCCTACAATAAGTAGAAATGTGAACTAAAATTATTCCTCGAATAAATTTGGATGTGAACTGCGACGACGTTGTTTTACTTTATTCACTTGAAACGAATAGTCAAGTGAAGTGGTGGTCGTAGATCATAGGAATGTTCCGGGAAATGTCACTCGATAGCATGCTTCAATGTAGTTGGAGGATTTATGTCGGCCGCTATGTCTTCCATTTTTTTTTTTTTTTTTTTGGTCGGTAAAACTTTCTTTCGTTGCTAACAAGATATCAAAGGTCCCAAAGATAAACAGTCTAAAGACAAAGGGCCCATAGGGCTTGCGGTGGCACAAAGAGCCAGTTTTGTGGGAGACGATCTAATTTAAGAGGTTTGGCTACTTTTGCGAGGCAAGAATACTCAAATGCCATGACTTGGCATGGGGTATATAAAAGTGCCAAAATTTTCAAAAGGTATACTTAAGAGTCTTTTTATAAAATAAAATAAAAAATGAAAACTAAAGTGCTAACTCAGGCTAGGCGTGTTGAAAATTTGACGTAACTTGCCGGAAATCCGACGTGACGTTATTTTATTAATAAAAAAATGATGTCATCTTCCATGTTCTCCCAAAGTAAAAATCCTAAATTGGCCAAAATCCCCAATTGAAGGCCCTAAAGTCCTAATTTCGGTTTGCTCCCAAATTGCATCGTTGAATCTTGAAAATGGAGAGTTCTCAATGACTCTTTGAACCATATTTTTGCTACTAAAGGCCCTTGTGGCCTTTTGTAGCGGTTCAAATTCCTCTCAACGAAGTGAAGAAAAAGGTGAGTGTTCTCAATGACTCTCTGAGCCATATTTTTGCTAGTCGCAAGGAGAGAAGAGGACAAACCTGAGCAAGTGGCAAGTGACCGATGAGTGAAAGGCAAGCAGTAATGGAGCCTTACTGAGAACGGCAACCAAGCATGAAGGGCGAGCATGAGAAAGAATATCGAGCTATGTGTTAGCTAGGTTCACTCTTATGTGGAGGAAGCCTAATGAGTTACAAGCCCAAAAAGGGCTTTAAACCATATGATAAGTTATATGGAGAAATATGGTTTCTCACTATCTCTATAAAGTAGTAGCCGCAAAAGGAAATAGTAACAAGAGAAAAAGAGAAAGCAGAAAATCTAGGGTTGGGGCAAAGTCTAATTTACATCAAGTTGGTATTGGAGGTCGATTCGTGGTCCGATTAAGCTGAAATTTTGTTAGCATGTTCGTGGTGCAATTTTCTCAAATTTGAACGGTTTGATTTTCATTTGAAGCTCCTTACTTCAGGTTTTTCGTGAATTGATCAAAACCTACGTTTTTTGTCAGATTTATCTTTGATCTCTTGTGAAATTCATGTGTATTGCCAAGAATTATGTTTTTGAGGTCTTTGCTACTATGTACCTCTAATATTTGCTAGAGAATAACATTGTTTACCCAATTTTGTTGATAGTGAAGAATTTCGGGTGGTCTCCAGTCCCGTGGTTTTTGATCTCTTCACATCGAGGAGGTTTTCCACGTAAAAAAAAGCATTTTGTGTTTGGGTGCTTGGTATTTATTTTATTCTACTATATTGATTCCTATTAGGTTTACACAAGAGAGGAAATTATTTTATTCCGCTGCGTTGATTCAATATTGTTTGAATTGTTACTGTTCTCCCATCATAGTAGTATCAGAGCATCTGATTATTGCTTGATTTTTCTGCCTTGTGTTAAACAATGGAAACGAATTTGAGTAGAATGGTTACATTGAATGGTTCGAATTATCATATTTGGAAAGGGAAGATGGAAGACCTTTTATATATGAAAGATTTTTATTTGCCCGTATTTACCGAGGAGAAACTAGAAAATGAAACTGATGCCGAATGGTTTATAATTCATCGTCAAGTGTGTGGTTATATTAGACAGTGGGTGGATGATAATATTTTGAACTATATTATTGAAGAAACACATGCACGCAGTTTATGAGATAAACTTGAATAGTTATATGCTCGAAAGACTGGGAATAATAAGTTATTTTTGATAAAATAGATGATGGCTTTGAGATATCAAGATGGTACTCATTTGACTGATCATTTAAATTATTTTTAAGTAATTATAAATCAGTTAGCTGTGATGGGAATCAAGTTTGATGATAAGATACAAAGCACTATGGTTGCTTGGTACTTTGTTAGACTCCTGGGAGACGTTCCGAACATCTTTGTCTAATTCTGCCCCAGATGGTACGATTACCATGGATTTGGCCAAGAGTAGTATTTTGAATGAAGAGATGAGAATGAAGACACAAGGATCGTCCTCTTCACATTCTGATGCCTTGGTTGTTGAGAAAATGGGAAGAAATGAGTCTCGAGGTCACTCTTATAGTAATCGAAGAAGAAGATTGTGTAGCCATCATACAGAGAAAGAGATAAAAGTCGAGATAGAAGCAGAGATAAGTATAATAAATTTGCTAATGTTGAGTTCCATTATTGTCATCAGAAGGGACATATTCAGAGGTTTTGTCGCCGGTTAAAAAGGGAGAAATAAAAGGAGAAAGGTAAAGAGAAGAAAAGTGATAATGACAGTGATGACAATCGTGTTACTGCACTTAAAGAAGACTTTCTCATTATTTTTTATGGTGATGTGAATTTTGTATCTCATGAGACCAGTTGGGTAATTGATAGTGGTGCATCCGTTTATGCTACGTCTCATAGGGATTTCTTTACATCACACAGGTCAAGTGACTTCGAATCTGTGAATATGGGAAACAATGGGCTAGCTCAAGCTATAGGCATCGGTGATGTGTGCCTAGAAACCGGTAATGACACAAGGTTAGTATTGAATAATGTTAAACATATACCTGATATCCACTTGAATTTGATTTCTATAGGCAAGTTGGATGATGAGGGGTATTGCAGCACATTCGATAATGGTTAATGGAAGCTCACCAAAGGTTCTCTTGTTGTGGTTAGAGGTGAAAAATATTCTTTGTTATACATTATGTAGATGAAGTTGTCCACATACAAAATTAATGCAGTAGACAGCGAAGATTCAGTTGAGTTATGGCAAAAGAGGCTCGGTCACATCAGTGAGAAGGGTTTATCATTATTGGCCAAGAAGAAGTTCATTTCAGGATTGAAAAGTTTGGCGTTAAAGAAGTGTACTCATTGTTTAGCAGGAAAACATAACATAGTTGCATTTAAAAGCTCCCATCCTTCAAGAAAGTCGGGTATACCGGATTTAGTGCATTATGATGTTTACGGTCTTATGAAAACAAAATCACTTGGTAGCTCTCTTTATTTTGTTACATTCATAGATGATTTTTCAAGGAAAATTTGGATTCGTACCTTGAAAACTAAAGATCAAGTATTAGATGCTTTTAAGCAATTTCAGGCTTCAGTTGAGAGACAGACTGGAAAGAAATTGAAATGCATTAGAAATGATAATGGGGGAGAGTATATTGGACCTTTTGATGAATATTGCAAACAATAAGGTATTCGACATCAAAAGACACCTTCCAAGACGCCTTAGTTAAATGGCTTAGTTCAGAGAATGAATGTAACATTGGTTGAAAGGGTAAGATGCTTACTTTCACAGTCAAAACTACCTGGATCATTTTGGGGTGAGGCTTTAAGTACAGTTGCGCATGTATTAAATCTTACTCCATGCGTTCTTTTAGAGTTTGATGTTCCTAATAGAGTTTGGACAGACAAAGATGTTTCTTATAATAATTTGCGTGTCTTTCGGTGCAAACCATTTGTGCATTTTCCCAAAGATGAGAGGTCTAAACTTGATGTGAAAACACGACAGTGCATATTTATTGGTTATGGACAGGATATGCTTGGCTACAAATTTTATGATCCGATTGAAAGGAAAATTGTAAGAAGCAGAGACATTGTGTTTATGGAAGATCAAACAATAGAGGATATTGAGAAAGCAAAGATGATTTCAGCATCACATGTTAGTGATAATTTGGTTGATTTGGATCTGGTTCCTCTTACAAATATTTCTACACGGGTTGATGAAGAGCAGCAGGAAGTCAATGTCCCAAATAACGCACATGTTCCTGAACATGTTGAAACATATAATAATATTCCTGAACCAGAGGCTCAATTAGATGTTCCACTAGATGTTTTAGTCCGGAGATCCGTTAGAGACCAATAACCTTCCACTAGGTATTCTGAAGATGGGTATGTATTATTGACTGATGCAGGTGAACTAGAGTGCTATACAGAAGCAATAGAAGATGAGTACAAAAGCAATTGGTTTGATACTATGCAAGATGAGATGCAATCCCTTTATGAAAATCATACTTTTGAGTTGGTGAAGTTATCTAAATGTAAAAGAGCTTTGAAGAATAAGTGGGTATATAGGTTGAAGCAAGATGAACATACTTCACAACCACGGTACAAAACTAGATTGGTTGTTAAGGGATTCGGTCAGAGAAAGGGTATTGATTTTGACGATATATTTTCTCTGGTATTGAAAATGTCTTCTATATGTGTGGTACTAGGCTTGGCAGCTGCCTTAAATTTGGAAATTTAGCAAATGGATGTCAAAACAACCTTCTTACATGGTGACTTGGAGGAAGAGATATATATATGGAACAATCTGAGGGTTTTAAAGTGAAAGAGAAAGATGATTATGTATGCAAATTGAAAAAAAATCTTTATGGCCTAAAACAAGCACCGAGGCAGTGGTACAAAAAGTTTGTGTAAGTTATAACAGAACAGGGCTATAAGAAGACTTCCTTGGATAACGGTGTGTTTGTCCAAAAATTTTCTGAAGATGACTTTATTATTCACTTACTTTGTGTTGATGATATGTTGATTGTTGGCATGAATGCTTCAAAAATTGAGTTATTGAAGAAACAATTGAGCAAGTCTTTTGCCATGAAAGACTTGGGCTTGGTGAAGCAGATTCTTGGCATTAGAATTACTCAAGACAAAGATGCTAAGAAGTTATTTTTGTCGCAAGAGAGATATATCGAGAAAATCCTTCATAAATTTTACATGGACAATGCTAAAGTGATTAGTACTCCTCTTGCTACCCACTTTAACTTAGATATGAAGCAAAGTCCTACGACTGATAAAGAAAAGAAAGATATGGAAAGTGTTCCATATGCCTCACTTGTAGGAAGCTTAATGTATGCAATGGTATGTACACACCCAGACTTGGTACACGCAGTTGGCGTTGTTAGTCGTTATTTGTCAAATCCAGGCAGAGAACATTGGAATGCATTGAAGTGGATTATGAGATATCTTTGGGGAACTTCAAATTTGAAACTCAGTTTCGGGACCGCAAAACTTGAGTTAGTTGGATACACATATTCTGACTTGGCAGGAGATATTGATACATGTAAATCTACTTATGGTTATTTGATTTCTTTTGCGGGTGGAGCTGTGTCATGGAAGTTAAGATTGCAGAAGTGTGTTGCACTTTTTACAAACGAAGCTGAATTTATTGTAGCGACTGAAGCTAGTAAAGAGATGCTATGGATGAAGAAGTTCTTAGAAGAACTTGGGTTCAAGCAAAAGAGGTATGTGCTATTTTGTGATAGTCAAAGCGCAATTCATCTTGGTAAGAATTCACCTTTTCATCTAGATTGAAACATATTGATGTTAGATATCATTGGATAAGAGATATTCTAGATGAAAAGTTATTCGAACTTGAGAAAATTCATACGGATCATAATGGCTCTGATATGATGACGAAGACTCTACCAAGAGAGAAGCTTGAACATTGCCAATTGATAGTAGGGATGGTGAATCCCTCTACATTGTCATGAGGGGGAGATTTGTTAGATGGGTTCACTCCTATGTGGAGGAAGTTTAATGAGTTGTAAGTCTAAAAAGGGCTTGAGCCCATATGATAAGTTATGTGGAGAAATAGGGTTTCTTACTATCTTTATAAAGTGGTAGCCGTAAAAGGAAATAGTAACAAGAGAAAAAGAGAAAGAAGAAAATCTGGGGTTGGAGCAAAGTCTGATTTACATCAAGCTGGCATCGGAGGTTGATACGTGGTCCGATTGAGCTGAAATTTTGTCAGCATGTTCGTGGCGCAATTTCTCGAATCTGAACGGTTTGATTTTTGTTTGAAGCTCCCTACATCAGGTTTTTCGTGGATTGATCAAAACCTACGTTTTTGGTCAGATTTATCATTGATCTCTTGTGAAATTCATGTGTATTGCCAAGAATTATGTTTTTGAGGTCTTTGCTGCTATGTACCTCTACTATTTGCTAGAGAAGAGCATTGTTCACCCGATTTTGTTGATAGTGAAGAATTTCGGGTGGATTCCGGTCCTGTGGTTTTTTATCTCCTCACATCGAGGAGGTTTTCCACGTAAAAAAAACGTCTTGTATTCACGTGTTTGGTATTTATTTTACTCTACCATATCGATTCCTATTAAGTTTACACAAGAGGGGAGATTATTTTATTCCGCTGCGTTGATTCGATATTGTTTGGATTGTTACTGTTCTCCCATCACTATGGATTGTGCTTGATGTGCAACGTTGTTAGCATGGCACAATCAAGTCAAGGCACTAAACAATGTTGTTATGCTAAACAACATGCTAAAACCACATCATTTAGCATTGTCTTGCGTAGTCTATGCAGACGAAATTAAAAAAATAAAAATAAAACACTTCCATCTCCCGCACATTGGTTGAACTTACGGAAAAATACTCATTTTTTTTTTCAAATAAACCGAATGATATATGTGTATAACATATGTTGTATTACATTCGGATAAAAGTACTTCGATTATGAACTTACCGGTTTTCTTACTCGTGGTTTACACAGGTTTTCTTTGCAAAGAAATGATTAAGTGATTCTTGATGTAACATTTTCATAGGAACACTCAATCTGAGATAATTTTTCAGTTACCTAAATAGATAATTGGGAATTATTGTTCTCAAACATGGACTCCTTTAAAATATGCAACTTAAAATAGCTCATCTCTTTCGCATTCCATCTGTATTTCAATTATGGTCTTTCTCATCAAGAAATTGATCCAGTGATGACCTGGTCAGTCAACACCTACAAAACGAAGAAAAGGTCAAAAGGAGAGGTGCTCTCTAAACGCTTGCTTCAAGAAACGTTGTAAAAACTATTTTGTTCCGTTGCATGCGTCTATGGAAAAATAAATTCTCTTGCTTTTATCTGCCATTGAAAAAGCTCAGTCTCCCATAAGAGCACACAGTTTTTCCCCAGTTTCACCAAAAATGGGTTTTAAACCAAATATCAAACCATTTTCGTTCGGGGAAATTCCTTCTATAATCTTTCATGTTACTGTAATAATTTTTTTTTTCTGATCTCGTTACTTCTAGAAGAGAAAATTACGGACTTTCCCTTTTCAATGATTATAAGTTTGCTATACTCTCTACCTAAGTAGCACTGGCATCGATATCGACACGCGACACGACACGATACGATACAACACGACACGACATGACACGACACGTCAATACGTTATTTCTAAAAAAATAGAGAATTTCGACACATTGGGACACATAATATACATAATAAATTATCAATTTTATGATTATTTTAATCTAATTAATTTGATTCAAATTCATAAATAAATAAATAATAAAAAAGAACCTACAATGAATTTACATTAAAAACATTAATTTACTATTTGTTAATATCATTCAATGTTTCAATTTGACAAATTCAATTCCATTATAATAATAATCCATAAAACTTGGAGAGAAAAAAATAATTCACATTCTGGACTTGCGTTTCAAAGCGTGTTGGAAGAGAAATGAAAAAAGGCAAATTGGACGGTGAATTATGTGTCTTAGGAAGTGAGAGTCAAAAGAGAAAAGAAGATTATAATTTTCTTCTTTCCCATTTATTAGTTTA
Organism: Eucalyptus grandis; assembly: GCF_016545825.1. Classification (NCBI taxonomy): domain Eukaryota; kingdom Viridiplantae; phylum Streptophyta; class Magnoliopsida; order Myrtales; family Myrtaceae; genus Eucalyptus; species Eucalyptus grandis. Next base: position 10,032,462 of record NC_052612.1, read on the forward strand.
ATTGTTTTTTATTTTTATATATTTATATTTTGACTTTTCATTTATTGAAATTTTTTAAAATTGACCTATGTATATTGGAATTCCGTGTTGAAATGTTGAAATTCCGGATTCGAGTGTTGAAGAGTGTCGGGAGAGTTATCAAGGTATTAAATTTTTCGACACGTGTTGACTAAATGTCAGAAAATATTGAATACGTGTCGAAGTGTCTAACATGATAGTAAGCTCCCGAAAAGTGTCGATGCTTCGTAGCTCTCCACCCCCATAACCAAATAAAGGCAATTTCAAGCGGCTAACCAAGGGAGGCCAAAGTTAAAGCTAAATGGAATCTAAAGACTAGGCTATTGCGGATCATTATTTCTTTAATTTTTCTATAAGTCCTCTTTCTTTCTTGGGTTCACTTTTCAAGGTTCGATATTTTGTCCATTTCGTGCCTACCAGTACGGTCACATCCCAAATTCGTACCGAGAATTTAGGGAATGGCTGATCGTCCTTTATGAAATTATCTAGAAGTCTTCAACTAATAATATATATTTCTTGCTAAAAAAAATAATATAATATTTTACGGACAAAAAAAAATTATTAATTTAACCAAACATTTCTCCGAGCAAACATAATAACGAAGTTTTTTTTTTTTTGGACAAAGGAAACTGCATTCAAGATTAGGAAATTTTACATCCTGCAGCTATTGCATCCGAAACTAGAAGGTCCAACAAAATAGAAGGAGGATTTGCTGCCCAATTCGAAGCGAGAGACCCGCGGAGATGGGCCTTAGCAGCCCGAGTCCGCTATGTTTGTTTCACGCCTTCTAAACCTAAGTTGCAGCTGTGAAAAACAGGGTAAGAGTGCAACGACTTCAGCAAGCAGACTCCGAACCTCCCATGGCGTCGTAGACGGATCATTAACAGCTTCAACCAACGTTTTGCAGTCAGAATCTATGATGACTTTCTCGCCACTCTACCTTGCTTCGAAGGTGATTTAATGCTAGGGTTAGCGCCGGATTTCAACTCCGAAGAGCGGAAGAAGCATCTACAAAGCACAGTAAAACCTTCTATCATGTTGCCATTGTGATCTCGGCAAATATAAGCCGTAGATCCCGAATTTTTGTCACTCTGAAATGCCCCGTCTATATTGATCTGTAGAACATCCGGATCTGGAGGAGTCCAAAGTGAATCGGGACCGGCAGCTTTTTGCAATGAACCTGTCAAGGCAGAGGTGGTGTGTTGTGCCAGACAAACCTGGAGTAGACCTTTTTCGACAACAAACGCTGGATCTGGCCATTTATGAGAGAAAATAAATCGATTCCGGGCCTTCCAGATTTGCCACAGGAGAGCGCCTACAATGTCCAGACCAGGTGAGTTCCTGTGCAGAGTAAGTCTGTCTTCTATCCAAGCGTCTATACGACGGATTTCTGTTGGTATGATGTGAATGCCGATTTGTGGGTGAGACCAGACCTTTAAAGTCCATGGGCATAGAAGAAACAAATGTTCCAGCGATTCTGGCATATGGGTAACGCATAATGCACACACACGGGTGCAGGCTAATATGTCTCGAAATAGGTTATCTCCGGTAGGAAGAGCGTTTTGACAAATGGACCATAGAAAAATCCTGATTTTGGGTGGGAGATGAAGTTTCCATATACTTTTCCAGAGTAAGTTAGGTGGTTGATAAGATGAGGAGGCTCTGTTCTCATTAGTGGTAGATGTTTGTGCGTCGATAGTATGATATCCTCGCTTAACCGAGTGCGTCCGTGAGGATCATCCGTCCAAATCAACGATCTGCTGTATGATGTGGTCTAATTGGGATTGCCTGGATTTCTGTTGTTGTCTCAACGTCAAAAAAGCGATGCAGTAAGGAAACATCCCATCGGTTATGTTCTGGTTCAATCAGTTCAGCGACCATCTTAGGTTCATCTCTAGCAGCAGGTCCGACTAGTTTTCCCCTAGATAACCACTGATCCTCACGTATTCTGATGTGAGTCCCATCACCAACAGACCATTGCAGCTTTGATAAAATAGACTCCCGTCCCAATAGAATACTCCGCCAACCCCAGGAAGGCCGAGCTCCTCTGGCAGCGCATAGAAAATCTTGCGAATGGAAATATAGACCTTTGAATAGTTGAGTCCACAGAGATGAAGGTTGCTGAAGCAAGCGCCAGGCTTGTTTGCCTAGCATTGCTCTATTAAAAGCAATGAGATCTGTAAAACCAAGACCTCCCAACTCCTTCCTGTTTTTAAGAATGTTCCAGTCTTTCCAATGTATACCTTGCCGTTGACTATTATTCTTCCACCAGAAGCTTGCTATCTTTTTTTCTATGGACTGACATAGTGAGTGAGGAATCTTAAAGATAGACATAGCATAATGTGGTATCGCCTGAACGACGGCCTTGATGAGAATCTCCTTTCCTCCCTTCGAAATCAGGTTTTCTTTCCATCCTTCCAGTTTTCTATTCACTCTTGCCAGTATCCAGGCAAACATATCTCTCTTAGAACATCCCCAATCAGACGGGATTCCTAGGTATTTACCCGTCCTATCTAACACAGTGCTGTGAATGAGTCAAAATGAGAGTTTGATAAATCCCATTTAGTACCCTTTACTTAAGTAATCTAAGATAGGATCTCATGCCAGCCCCGATAACGTTAGAGTCTCATGCCAGCCCCGATCACTCTTTATGAGGGTCAATTAAGTTTCTTAATGCACCAAACAAGAAATTGTACTAAAAGAGGTGAGCAAAATCATGACTCCGAAAGTGAGGGAAAAGTTCCAAAAAGTCATAAACCTTTTGTTTTTGTGCCAATTTAGTCCTAAACTTTTTTTTTGTGTCAATTTAGTCCTAAATCTTTTTACGTTATGCCAATTCAGTTCTTTCCGATCAATTTTGATCAGATTTTACTGACTGAATGCCAGCCGACTGACATGACATGATTGGTGCTGACGTGGACAACTTTTAATAATATTTTAATATTTTGGATTTTTGGATTTTTTTCTTTTAATTTTATATTTTAAATTTTAAAATTTTCTTTTTCTTCCCTCTTCTTCCTCCGCTTGATCCTCGGACCTCGGCGATTGGCTAGAGGTGACGACCGCGAGGTTGAGGTTGACCTTGCCGGCCACCTCGCCGGTGGCCGCGAGGGCAAGCCCCGCCAGCTCAACGCGAGGCCAGCTCTCCTCGCTCCAATCGCCGATCCCAATCTTGCCCTAGAAATTTTCTCCCTCTGCTCGTCATTGTCATCTCTAGGGTTTTACGGGGCTCGGGGTGTCCTCGATCGCGCGGCTCCGGCCTTGGATTTTCGCCTGGTTTCCCCCACGGTGGTGATCCGTCAGCGAGGCCGCCCTCGCGGTCATTGGCGAGGTGGCCGGCGAGGTCGACCTTGACCTTGCCGCCCGTCGCCGAGGTCCGGCGACCGGGCCGGAGGAAGAAGAGGGAAGAAAAAAGAAAATAAAAATAAAAGAAAATAAAAAGATTAAAAAAGATTTGAAAAAAGAAAAAATTCAAAAAATTAAAATATTATTAAAAGTTATCCACGTCGGCGGGACAGTCACGTCAAATGATTGGTGTCCAATCAGCAAAATCTGGCTAAATTGGCCGGAAAGGACTGAATTGGCACAACGTAAAAAAGTTTAGGACTAAATCGACATCAAAAAAATGTTTATGACTAAATCGGCACAAAGACAAAAGATTTAAGACTTTTTTGGCACTTTTCCCCTTTACTTAAGTAATCTAAGATAGAGTCTCATGCCAGCCCCGATCACTCTTTATTTGGGTCAATTAAGTTTATTAATCCACCAAACAAGAAATTGTACTAAAAGAGGTGAGCAAAATCATGACTCCGAAAGTAACGATAAGAAATTAATGATACATATTTGTGTCAACTATGTAACATAGCACACTAACACAAGTATCATGTTACTATCAACATATTCCAATACAACATTTCATATTATCCTCCAAATAAGTCAACACAAGAATACCAAACCCGTTGCTCATGTCAAAACACCATGGTCGCACTTTGCTAAATGACAAGGCCCCGAAACTACATTTTCGATCCATATTCAAAACAACAACCAACTTGAAAATCCAGCCAACATCCGATCCTATATTATGAAATAGTATTCCTCAAAATAATTTAATTATCATTCATTCTCAAAATACGTGTCATGACATCATATAGGACTTTTCCGCCATGCGATTCAAATTTTACCAAGACCCTAAAAATGCGGAAAGTCACTTGAAGTGAAATTACTCATCGAGCAAGTGATTGGTCAGTTGAATGCATTAATGCTATTTTGAATGCTTTTGGGAAGTTTGATCAATGTAAACATAGTTTAGTCGTCGCCAACTCAACTCTTAAGACATTCTACATTTTACAAGAAAAATAAAAATTCAATGCTTCCTTTTCATTAAATTCTAAGTTAAAGTTTTTCATTTTTCACACATACACAGTCTCATTCTTTTTATTAGATTTTGATTGAACATTACATTTTCATGAATATCATAGTTTTCTGTTTGTCTTATCCATTAATTGATTAAGTTGTTATTACTTGATACTATTGTTATCAAAACTCGGGATTAAAAGTTAAAATCAAATATGCTAGAAATCTCTCTCCCCATAAGCTAGGTTTCCGACTCTTCAGCTGACTTTATGCAATTGGATAATTTAAATTTGATTATGTTTGAAGCATCGTAACATTATAGATACATGTGTACAAAACTTTTTTACGAGTTATAACTCCACGTCACAAAGTTGTTCTGCACAATAGGTGTAACTTTATAGATACATGTGTAAAACACCTTTGTACGATTTACAACTCCACGTCACAAAGTTGTTCTGCACAATAGGTGTACCGCAGAAGTTTAAGCATGCCTAATACACATAGGAAGTCTGAGAAGATTCTGAATTTTGTCATAATAGTATTGATTTTGCCTATTTTGCAAAATGTTCTAGGGTCGGGCCCCTCAAACATGTCTATTATGCACAAGAAGTCCACGAAGATTAGGCCCAGTGAACATGAAAGGACGCGATGTGGACAATTGCATTCCTATAAAATTTTATTTTTTGTAATAATTGAAATATGTTTTGCATATGAAAACTTTAAAATAAGCTCTTCTTTGAAGTTTTTCAAACAACATCCTTAATCTATTTACTAGAAGAACTTGATAGTTTTAAGACCTGCACCAAAGGAGAACTTGTTATCTAAATTGAGAGTCTCTTTGATTTCTTAATTAGCAAAAGGAAAATTTCAAATTCAGCTCAATGAATCCGTAAAGCATATCTCATTGGTTACCTTGATTTGATTTCTTGCACATTGTTTCTTGGTGAATTATTGACGGATAAAACAAGTGAATGAATTTTAGTTTTCTTTTTAACCGTTGATTTTACTAACATCTTGCATCATGACACATTTGTTAGGTTTTTCGGCTTTGTGTTTTGCAACATGCTATAATCTAGAAAAAACCAGTTCTAGAAATAGAAAGACAATCGTATACAGTAAACAAGTAAAAACCAGATGCATTAGAGTTTAGGATTGCAAGAAGCATAGTACGTATATTTTGATTAATTGGAATAGAAGTCATCCTTTCATTCAAGAACTCACAAGCTTCGGATACACTAAAAACGACTCAACTCTTATTATTGAGATAAATAGGATGTCTCCGCAGCCAATGCCTTGAACGTCAAACCAGAAAAGGTTGTCCGCGAGCTAGCTAAACTTGACCGGTAGCCACAAAATTTAAGCCCTCATTCAATTGTGAGGATTTATTTAGCATGAGAAAACACTCTAGATATATCACAATCGTCTTCAATAACAAAAGCACACATGGGAGTTCTTGAGAGTTTTTCAAGAAATGATGTGTTTTATGACAATTGTGAGGATTTATTGTGAGAGAAATACCATTAGAGTGTTAATTGTAATCTTTTGATTATAGTGGAGAGTTTCTAGATTGGCGTCCTGTGGTTTTTCCCATCTTAGGTTTTCCACATAAAAAATTTCTGGTGTGTCGTTCTTCTTTTTCTCTTATCTGCTGTGTTATTTATGTTCAACATATTGCACAATTCCTATAACTAGAATTCCACTACGATCGATTGTGATCCGACTTAATTTACAACAAGTGGTATTAGAGCCAGATTGTAAAAGATGTATGAAGATAAGATCAACATGATTATACTCATGGCTACAGATTACGCAATATGGAGGTGCAAGATGGAGGATTATCTCTATATGAAAGGTTTGTAAAGGCTAATCAAGATAAGAATGCCCCTAAAGGGCATGATAAAGACTTTGGCATTAAATTGGCAAAAGTTGGAGAGGAAGAAGATGACTCCTCAAAAGCCCCGATAATAGCAACAAAAAAAGAAGAGAATGAGGAGGAGGAGCATGAATGGACTATCCTCAACAAAAGATGTGTTGGCACCATTGGAAGGTGGCTCGATCAAAGCATCTTTGAAAACTTCACTCAAGAAGACAACGCTTTTGGCTTGTGGAGAAATTTGGAGCAAACATACATAGGGATTACATCTCAAAACATAGCAAGCCTGATAAAGAAGGTGTCGCATATGGAGTACAAAGATGGAACGAGTGTTGCTAAACACATAGGTACTATCGGAGGTCTAGTGAATTAAATCAATGCAATGGAAAGCATGATCACTCCGAAATTGTGTGCGCACTTCTTGACAAGTTATATGCCAAAAAATTGGGACATCTTAGTTGTGTCTATTCACAATTCCACACCTAATGGAGCATTAATTGTGGAGTTAGTGAAGGACAGATTGCTGAGTGAAGAGCCAAAATGCAAGGATGAGGGCTAATATAATCATGGTGAAAGAACTCTTGTTATCGATGAACAAGAGAAAAAAGTAGATCGCGAGAGAGGCAAAAGCCGTGGGCTTAAAGGTTGTTCAACCTCAAGGCCAAGGGTTGAGAAGAGAGCTTGTTTTCATTGTGGAAAAACTGGACATCTCATTAGAGATTGTTGATTGAAGACAGCTAAAAAGCAAGTTGAAGCATTGGTTACAAATGTCACCATAGTTTATGAAGACATGATGATTATCCGCACTAATGAAAGCATCAAATTAACATGCCAAGACATTACTCGGCTAGTTGATTATGGAGCCTTCTTTCACGTAGTCCCCAAGAGAGAATTTTTCTCTTCATATACAACCGGAGACTTCGGTCTCGTGAAGATGGGTAATGAAGGCTCATCGAATATTGCTGGCATAGGAAAGGTTGAGATCGAGACTAACAATGGATGCAAGCTGATCTTGAAAGAGATAAGGTATGTCATTGATATTCGCCTTAACCTTATCTTCATGTGAAAGCTAGATGATGATGGTTATGTAAGTCACTTCGGCGAAGGGAAGTGGAAGTTAATAAGGGTAGCTTGGTGATAGTGAGAGGAATGAAAAACATATCACTCTACACTTCATAAGTAAAATTATAAAGCAGAGATATTAATGCTGTGAGGGAGATATCTTCCGAGCTTGGACATATGGGTGAGAATGGAATGAAGGTTCTCGCATAAAAGAATTTACTCCAAAACATAAAAGGTACTTCTATAAACCCTTTGTCACGACCTACTCCTCGGGGGGAGAGAAATAGGTTTAAAGGTATTACCTAAAGGATGGACCTAAGGCCTAGATTAGGCACGGGCTCTCCCAAGCCCATACCTCCTGTGACATTGAGGTGTTTTTAAGAATTTCGCTATAAGGAGTTGCCACTAGCCTATTGGGGTCGGCTACAAACCAAGTGAGGCATAGAAGTGTATCTCACCTCTTACGCAACCAAAGAATCTAGGGTCGATGACTTGATTACACTAATTAACCAATTAGTGCCATTTCAGTACCTAATTTTGTTCATTTTAAAAAAAGATTTTTGTTAGGCAGTTTGGATTAACTTTCGACCAATTCACTAACACGCGAGGTGATTATGTGGGTACGCAATTATTAAAATAAAAATTGGCAATCAAAATCTTAATTGCAGTAAAATTAGCACGTGCAATTAAACATTCACAATCAAAATTAAATGCATAAATTAAACTTACGACATAATCAATATGCGAGCAAACAAAGACCTAATTACACTAAGAAGGCAAGACATGGTAATTCCCAACCAAATTCTTGCATTTTTTAATTTTCGAAATTTTTATTTTTTTTAAATTTCGAAAAAAAAAATATATATATATTTTTTTTGCCGGGCTGGGTTGGGTCCAATCTCGACCAGACTTGAATCCGACCCAATTGGGGCGGGTCGGTCAAACTCGCCCGAGTTCGGCCCGATTGGGATGAGTCGGTCAACTCGCCTAATGGGCTAGGCCCGACCATGGCTGGTCGCCTTTGCTCAACTTGGGTTGGGCCCAATCAACGAGCCCAATCCCTCCTACAAAAAAAAGAATGCCCCGTAGGCCCACAGCCCCAGACCAACTTTGGGCTGTTGGCTGCGCAGCAAAAGAGATTGAGGGGGCCGAATTTGTGATCCGGCTCGGCTCAGCCAACGACCTCTCTCCGTTCTCCTCCTCTTCTTTCCCCTTGTGTTTTGCCTCCCTCCTTTTTCTCTCACCCACTAGCCCCTATTTTCTCTTTTTTCTTTTGCTCGGCTGTACGTGTGGTCTCCTGTGATGCCGACAGCCACTGTCAGCCTGACCCCCAACCACCTACTCCCGTCGATGCTCCCCCACTGTCCCTGTTCCCTTCGTCCTTTTGCTGCATTCCTTTCCTTTCCTTTTCTGTAGGTCCTACACGCGAAGGATAGGCAGAAAGAGAAGACAAGCTGGAAAGGGCTAGGCTGAAGGGCAAGTAAGACTAGGCTAGGCTCGGTTGCGCGAAAAGGAAAAAGGGGGAAAAGAAAGATGGGTTGGGCCACGTGAGGAAGGAAGGAAAGGCAGGTTGGGTGGAGGTCAGATTCGGCCCGACCCGGCCTCTCCCACGCATTTTTTTTTTTCTATAAATAATTTTTGAAACTTCTTTCTTTTCTTTTCTCTTCTTTTTTATTTCTTTCATTTTTTTTAGACTTTCATTAATATATGTTTGAGAAAAAACTAGGTGTCGACAGCTGTCCCTCTTTGAATATAGCTTCGGAGAGGTTGCATTCAAAGACTAATGACACCTAAATTATTCTGATGGGAGAGGGACCCTAGGTGCATAGGCACGTGCTAAGTCAACGGAAAGGACTTAGAGCTATGGAAGCGTGTCGTGTCAATAAGATGAAGAAAGACCCCTGGGCTACAGAAACACATCGTGTCATAAGAAAAAAGGACGACCTCGAGCTATAGAAGTACGTCATGTCATAGGAAGAGAGAAAGACCCCAGGCTATAGAAGCACGCCGTGTCATAGGAAGAGAGAAAGACCCCATGCTATAGAAGTACGCCGTGTCATAGAAAGAATGAGAGACCCAGGGCTACAAAAGCACGCTGTGTCATAAGAAGAAATAGGGACCCCGGGCTACAAAAGCACGTCGTGTCATAAGAAGAAGGAAAGACTCTTGGATACAGAAGCACGCCGTGTCATAGGAAGAAAGAGAGATCCTGTGCTATAAAATCACACTGTGTCATAAGAAGAAAGAAAGACTCTAGGCTATAGAAGTACACCGTGTCATAAGAAGAAGAGAGACCCCGGGTTACAGAAGCATACAATGTCATAGAAAGAAAGAGATATCTCTAGTTACAGAAGCACACCGTGTCATAGGAAGAAAGAGAGACCCTGGACTATAGAAGCACGCCGTGTCATAGGAAGAAAGAGAGATCTCGGGCTACAGAAGCATGCCATATCATAGGAAAAGAGAGAGAAGTGAAATCTCACTGTGTAACAAATGGGTTTCGATTGGGTTGAAAATACATAATTTGAGGAAAATTCATGAACCTTTGTAAATGACATGATTTAAGGTTGACCATGAGCCTTTGGAGATGATATGGTTTATGGCTGACTATGAACCTTGTAGTCTTTAGGAAAGCATCCGCTAACCCCTTAAAAACTGCATAGCTTCACTGGGGAATCTTGTCAAATTCAACTTGATCAAATGTCATTAGGGACAGCATCAAGAGACGTATTGGCAAATTGTAGTATTAATCAAATAGGTTAATCAAGCTAAATCTGATTGCCTTAAGAAACATTCGATCCCAATTAGCATTATGCGGCACATAATTGTTATTTTTCTTGGGGATATATCATTAATCATCAAATTCTCTAGGAGTCAAGTTTTTATCAAAACGATTTTTACTCGTGAAAAAAAGAAGAAGCTTATTTGTTGGAGAAAACTCCTATAAGATTTTGAAGCTGACAAAACTTTGATTTTGAAGAATGCCAGACTTCTGTGTAAGTCTTTTAAAGTCTATCTTACATCAGAAGTATGCCCACTCTGACAAGTTTCAGACTGAATGCAAGTGAAGAATGAAGACTTAATTAAACTCAGGATTATTTTTCTTCCTTCAAGGCTTCAGTACATACAAGATATATCAGGCTTTTTGGTTGGAAATATCATCTACCATATTGGTTATCTTTATTGGAATCAATTTGGAAATATCAAATCATTTCGGAAGGCAAGCTTATTTGGAAAGAATCTACTTATGGAAACCAAGATCCTGATTGTATGGGCGACCATGATTAACAGACTTTCATCTCAATCTTCAAACGGCTCGAGATCTCCTTGATTGATTCTGTCCAATAGGTTGATTGGAAGAATTCATTTGGAAAGTGTCAACGGCCGAAAAGACATAGAGGAGTATTTAAGGAGATTCTTCAAGTCATTCAAGATAGTGCGTGAAAGAAGAATTCTAAAGTCTGAAACTTCCCATTTACCTGTTCTTCCTTACACAGTGCTCAAATTTGTTTTCAAAAAAGAGGGAGACTCAAAGTGTGACTTCGTGAGAGTAGTAGAGATTCTTCACTGAGAAGTCAATATTATAAGGTTGTAATTCTCTTATGATTCATAGTAAAAACCAGCTAGAAGGCTGTCAGCGTGGGAGAGTGGACGTAGGCTTACTCTAAGCTGAAGCACTATAAATCTTGTGTTCATTTTCTCTTCCCTGAGCTCATTTACTTTATTTGCTGTGACATCTTTCTATGTTTTGAAGCAGTTGTTAAAGTCTGAATTATTCTTCAAAGTTTGTTGTTCATAAGACTCAGTTTAAAAATTAAAGTACTTTAATTGTTTTTCGTAAAATTTGTTTTCACACCTATTCACCCCCTCTAGGTGTTTATACTAGCTATTTCAATTGGTATCAGAGCTTGTGTACTTATTTTGTAGAAGTGATTATGCTTCTAAGCTAAAGATCTTCTATGTCTAGTATTTTGGCTCCAGGATTCATTGAAGGACAAAGCAACACTAGACTTCCTTATTTCGATAGAAAGGAGTATAATGTGTGGAAAAACAAGATGAAGGCATTTCTTAGATCCAAAAATCCCCTGGAGTAGGATGTCGTTGAAAAAGGAATCAATCCTAAAGTAACATCGACTTCAGACAAAGGGAAAGAAGTTATCGATGCTGATGAATCAACTCAATCTGAAATTGGCAAGAGACAGGCTTTTGATGCAAAAATAATTTATTCTCTGTATTGTGCTTTGACTCTTATTGAATATAATCGAATTTCTTCTTGTGAAACGGTAAAAGAAGTTTGGGACAGACTACATGTCACCTATGAGGGAATTGATCGTGTGAAAGTGTCACGCCTCGATCCTCTGAGTGCGTGCCTATCCCTCTGTAGTCGATTAAATAGCGACGTCCCTAGACGCATCGCTGACCCATTCATTTTTAATGCACATGCGGAAGTGAATAAATAATCCCCAGACAACAACAAGATGGGATAGGAAAGTAGTGCCATAATTTTGAAAACCGACAACACACTTATATATACATATCATAACAAGTCATACACAAACCAAGCCGATACATATATATACATGCCAGGTCTACAAAATAGGGGGGTTTGCAAACAACTACTAATCTTCCTCCTGCTCCACATCTTCATCCTCATTGGAGCCTTCATCTGAGTACACCGGGGACTCAGGTTCTTCAAGATCCTGGTCTATCGGGTCTACCACCGAACCTTCGGAAGGATCTGCTGTGCCTTTTCCAAAAGCAACCTCCAGCACGTACACGGGTACCTGAGATTTCGGTATGGGATCCTCTCTCTATTCGTGACGCTCACGATGGTACCATGATCTGTATTGATGAGGTACCTTATGGGGTAAAGCCTCATCAACCTAGACCACGAACTTCACGAGTTCATAGACCATACCTCTTAGGTGCTCGTGTATCGGAATATAGGCTACCTGCTCTATAACCTTATTCGGCTGACCAAAACGCTCGAGAGGAGCTACCATCTATGGATCTAAAATGTTATCCAACAACAGGGTGAGACAATGTCTTAGCAAGTTCAACCCCTTAAGACTCGACTAGGAAGAAAATACGCCCCAAGGGCTGCCTAAGCACAAATACGAGTTAGAGGACTTACTTTGGCCTTAGTCCCTTCCTGCAAGTCAGTACAATTCAATCATTTCGATCACTCATTTCCATAATCAATTCATCCAGTCAGATTAAACCATCGATCAATCAATCTAGTTGATTCCATGTCATTAAGACCATCTCTCGATCAACCATTTCAATACTATCTATCACCCAATACTATCTATCCAGTCGTTTCATTGAAACAATCACTGCTCACCTAAGCTGATACGAAAGAATGCTTGCCGAAGCCGATAAGGATAGATAGTATAGCTCACCGAAGCTGATATAGATAGATAGTATAGCTCGCCGAAGTTGATATAGGTAGTATAGCTCGCCTAAGCTGATTGGTGCTCACCAAAGGTGATTTATGCTCACTGAAGCTGATTCATAGATATTATACTCGTCCACTACCCATTTCACCGTTTTCATAATACCCGATAAAATAATCGTGTGTGGGTACACGGTAGGCCTCATCCAAAAATATAATATCTTTACTTTAGTAAATCTCACTAATTATATGGCCGATAAAAACATTTTTGGCGTTGTCAATCAGCACTCGGTGATTTTCTGATTAATTACCGAAAATAAATTTTGGAATAAATACCCAAAATTGCAAATCACACTCAATGTGCACCATCCAACACTCAATTAAATAAATAAATCACACCATTGAAATCAACATAAAATTCCAGTCATCGGTTATCCCGGTTTAATTTTCGGAAATTAATTAATTAATTAAATAATTACAGAAAATAATTAATAAATGCCAATAATGCTCACTTAGGCCCGTAATGCCTAATTAAATACTGATTCAGGTTCGGAAAATTTTCGAACTTGTCTAAATAAATACTAGAACTTATCTAGTTGCTAATTGTATTAAACTAACCACCCAACATGTAGTACCGATTAACTAAATTGCTAATCTAATCTAACTATCCACATAATCCATACTTAGTCTAAACTAATCAACCTTTAAACGTCATTAACTTACTAAGCAAGGATTAGTGAGTTAAACTCACTTGATTAACGATCCGCTTGGATCAAAACGATGGCGAGGCGGAGATTGTCCACAAACTCGGCGGGTGCGCCTTTTGAGGTTCGGAAGGCCACAAAAACGGGCCAAACAATGGATGTGAGACGCACTCGGTTTGGTTCTGTTCAGTGACTGAAGAGGCTGCTTGGCTCGGCTGAAATGGCAAGGATGGACCGGCGGTGGCTGTAGCAGGCTTGGCGGGCGAAGGCGATGGTGTACGACGATGCGATGGAGGGAGCTTTGACGGTGGTCTGAGCTGACTTGGCGAGCCGTTGGAAGCGCAAGTTGGGCGAGAGAACGGCCAGGGACGCACGGCAAGCAACGGGAAGCAAACAATGGCGGTGCGGCTTTCGATGGGTGTGCGATGGCGAACGGTGGCTTCAAGCGGTCGGATGGGGGAAATAGGAGATGTTGGTCGATTTTCTGGGTCTTTGAAGCTTCGAACAACACATGGAGAAGGAGGAGGTCGACGGGTGAAGGAGAAGAAGGAGGTAGGGGACCAACTTTTGCTTGAGGGGACCACATGCTTCCTTTCCTATCTCATTGTCCCCTTGGATGACCTCACCCATACCCAGTTGGATTCCTCTGCAAATTGCAGCCTTCAAACTTCCACAACAAGCTAAGGAAATGGTTCAAAAAGTCATGGAGCATGGGGTATACGAATTTGCACATTTTACACTTCAATTCCATCCAATTCCTCCTTGAATTAACACAAATTGGCTCCCACAAATTCTAGTATTGAATCAATGGTGAAATTAGTATTTTTCCTCATCAATGGAACCTACTTGCCTCCCAATTCTGCAATAAAAAACAGTCCTCTGAATTTTCTGGACAAAAACAACCATACTTTGACTTTTTCTGCCAAAATCTCAATTTGCAGAAAAATCTTCGAAGAATGAGTCGGCGTTCCTAAAATGAATCATGACATGACAGAACTTTCAATTTCTGAAATCGGATTCAAATTCACGGTTAATTTCAATCTGGCACGATTTTAGTGTGACCTAAACTATCGGGTAGCTTTCAGAAATTTTTAGTGCAAATGACCCGTGGTCGATTTTCTTCAAGCCATAATGAACCTCTTCGACACATTGATGACTCTCAGTTGTCGTGAAAATATCGAGGATTCAAATATGGATACATGGTTCCAAAACGACAGAAAAATTAGATTAGTGCTGATCGACGAGAATTTTTCAATTTGGTGGAATCACCCACGTTTAATCATGTATCTCAGTCAAATTGACCTATCTCTAATTTCTAACTGATCTTTTCTATGCGTAATGATCTCGGTAGATGAGCACGGTTGAGTAGTCGATTTTTGGTCAAATTCTCAAGTCTAACGCGTTAAAATTCCTTAATGACTTCCCCAGGTAGTCTAATTATCTCAGGAGTGATCAGCTACGAGAATAGCATTATAGGTGCATCGATGAAAGGTCCGATTTATTAAATTGAAAACAGGACTGAAAAATTCACGATGTCATAGAAAGAAACGAAGATAAATATTCTGCTTGAACAATATGAAGCCTTCGGAATGAAGCCTAGAGAATCTATGACTGATATGTTATATCACTTTATAGAAATTGTAAATGGCATGTTCTATCAAGGTCAACCAATTTATGGACCAATGAAAGTCAACAAACTACTGCGCGGACTTTCAAAGGACTAGAATTATATGAAGACTTCAATAAGAGAAACTCAGAGGATCATGCCTCTATTAGTTGACGAACTGATAGGCACACTTCAATCATATAAAGTGGAGCAGACAATAATGAGGAAGATCCTAAAGGTAAGAAATCAATTGTATTAAAATCTAACATTGATTATGATGATAAAAAAGATGATATGGATGATGAAGAACTGACCCTTATGATAAAGAAATTCAAAAGACACAGAAAAAGTAGAAGGTTCAATTGGAGGAAGCAAAGCATGCAGAATTCCCAGAAGAGACCAATGGAGGACATTGAAGCAAACAAGGATATAATATGCTTCGAGTGCAAGAAAAAGTGACATATCAGATGTTGAAAAGAAAAAATGGAAGTTTGAAAAATACAAAAAAGGCTCTTAAAGTAGAAACTTGAGTGACACCGAATGTGAAGAAAATGAAAAAGAATTTGCAAACATATGTTTGATGGCTCACTCAGAATCAGACTCATAATCAGAGACTGACACTGATTCAGATTCTAACAAAGAAGTTGAGGTTAGTAACTCAGAAATTCCTGTTAAAGTCTCTATGTATATAGATGAACTTTGCCTTAATCTTAAATCCCCTCTTAAAACGATCTCCGAATTGAAGAAGGAGAATTCTAAGCTCATGCAACAAGAAGTTTCTTGGAAAGAAAATGTTGAAAGTCTAAAAAGAAGTTTTGATGATTTGAAACAAAATTCTGATTCTCTTTCAAAAGAAAATGTTGTTTTGAAAAAGGAAATCTCAGATATTACAAGAAGATTTTCAAAAGGTTTAGAAAAAATGAAGAAAATTCTTACAGCTCAAATATCCTATTTTAACAAATCTAGTTTGAGTATGAATTCGAAACTATTCCTTTAATTGATTTTCCTAAAGTAAAAGAGAGACTCAAGCAAAGACCTGCAAAGACATCTTATAAAAATCATTTTTAGAAAGTATTTGTTAAACCTGTTGGTCAAAGTGCTCTTAGATGTTCTAAGTGTAATAGCTCAAATCATTTCGAGAAAGAATGTTCTATGGTTTGGAGACTGGTTAAGAAAGATTGGGCAAAAATTGTTTTAAATACTAACACCTCGGATCCAAGAAAATCTGGGTACCAAAGAAAGTTTGAGTTTTTCTTTTGATTGCAAGTTACTATTAAAAGAAAAATCAAATGGTACTTGGATAGTGGTTGTTCTAGGCATATGACAGAGATTCTAGCCGCTTCAAGAAGCTTGTAAGACTAAAATGAGGAAATGTTTCTTTTGGAGGAAATAGTAAATGGAAGATTATAGGATATGAAACTATGAAGATTGGAAATCTGACTATCAACAATGTTTACCTGGTGAAATGTTTAAACTACAATCTTCTAAGCATAAGTCGCCTTTGTGATACCGGTTTGAATAAACTTCCAAGAAGGCCTTTGTTCTAGAACAAGTCAAGACTTCTCTCAATCCTTTATTGGGCGAAGGCATGGCAACATATATTTTCTGGACGTAAATCTAGAAAGTTCACGGTGCCTTTTTTCTATTCAAGATGAAGTAAGTCTTTGGCATCGGAAGCTTGATCATGTAAATATGAAGCAGATTGCCAAAATTTCTTCTAAGCAGATGGTTCGAGGGCTTCCTAACTTGGGTTATCAAAAGTCTGAATTATGCACTCCCTGTGTCTTGGAAAAACAGGTCAGAAGTTCTTTTAAATTAGTAAATCAGGTCTATACCAGTTGAGTATTGGTGGAAAGAAATATTGTCAGAAGTTCTTTTAAACTACAATCTTCTAAGCATAAATTAGGAAGTTCTTCATATGGATCTTTTTAGACCAACCATAACTCAGAGTATTGGTGGAAAGAAATATTGTCTAGTAATCATGGATGATTATTCACATTTTACTTGGGTATTCTTTTTGGCAAATAAGTTTGAAATTTTTTCATGTTTTTCAAAGTTTGCCAAGAAAGTTCAGATTGAGAAAGGTTATGCTATTTCAAGTATAAGAACAGACCATGGAGGTGAGTTTCAACATATTTTATCTTTTCCATACACTCCAAAACAAAATGGGGTTGTGGAAAGGAAAAAAACATATCTTTACAGGAGATGGCCAGAACTCTATTGATAGAAAGCAAAATACCCTCTTGTTTATGGGCAGAAGCAGTTTCTACTGGATGTTATATTATCAACAGGGTATTTTTAAGGCCTATCCTAAAGAAGACTCCCTATGAAGTATATAAAGGAAGGAAGCCTAATGTTTCCTAATTTCATGTCTTTGGCTGTAAATGCTTTATTTTGAAAAATGCTAATGACCAATCTGGAAAGTTCGAAGAAAAATCAGACGAAGGAATTTTTCTTGGCTATTCAACTTCAAGCAAAGCTTGTGGGTCTTTAACAAGAAGACTCAATCAGGTGGAAGAATCTATAAACGTCAGGTTTCGGGATTATGTGCATAATCAACTTGAAGAGTCGAACTAGTTCCGGACTTAATAAAGTCTACTTTCCCTGAAGAGGTTCAGTCTTTTGGAAAATAGCAACAAGCAAAACAAGAAGTTTCAAAAGAAACAAAGGGTCAACAGATTCTCAAATCAAATAGCAATTGGAAGCACGAGTCAGGTCATCCCAAAGAACTCATCATTGGCAACATTGATGAAGGAATTCGCACCAGATCCAAAGGAAGAGAAGAGTCCAGTGCATTAGCACTTGTTTCTGAGATAGAACCAAAGGGAGTAGAAGAAGCATTGTATGATGAAAACTGGATAGAAGCTATGCAGGAAGAACTCAGACAATTCAGCATCAATGATGTGTGGGACCTAATACCAAAACCCAAAGGAAAATCAATGATTGGAACAAAGTGGGTTTTCAGAAACAAGATGGATGAGAAAGGAAAAGTGATAAGAAACAAAGCAAGACTCGTGTCGAAAGGATACACACAGGAAGAAGGGATAGACTATGGCGAGACCTATGCACCAGTAGCAAGGTTAGAAGCAATTAGATTATTACTTTCTTTTGCTTGTTTCCAAAATTTTAGGTTATTCCAAATGGATGTTAAAAGTGCCTTCCTAAATGGATTCATACAAGAAGAAGTAACAATCACTAGGATTTGAAGATCTAAGAAAACCAGACTTTGTCTACAGACTTAAAAAAGGCTTTGTATGGTCTCGGCGGGCTCCACGAGCTTGGTATGAAAGGTTGAGTAAGTTTCTAGCTCAGAATGGCTTTGAGAAAGGAAAAGTCGATACTACTCTGTTTATAAAAAGAGAAGGAAAAGATTTTCTATTTGTACAAATTTATGTAGATGATAGTCTTTGGTTCTCCTAACGAAAATCTCTGCAATAAATTTTCAAGATCTATGCAGGATGAATTTGAGATGAGCATGATGGATGAATTGACCTTCTTTCTGGGATTGCAAGTCCGACAATCAAAGAAAGGTATATTCATTCACTTGGATAAATATGCTAAATATCTTATCAATAAATTTGGATTGGAGAATTGCAAGAGGACATAAACTCCTATATCGAGTTCATCAAAACTAGACAAGGATGAAGGAGGGAAGAAAGTAGATCAAAAACTATATAGAAGCATGATCGGTTCTCTTCTTTACCTCACTACCTTTAGACTTGATATTTTATTCAGTGTGTGCATCTGTGCTAGATTTCAGTCTGATCCAAAAAAACCTCATCTAAGTGATGTTAAACACATCATTAATTATGTTGCGATTTTCCCAAAGCTGGGTCTATGGTATTCAAAAGAATGAGACTTTACTCTACTTGGTTATTCTGACGTTGATTTAGCCGGTTGTAGAGTCGACAGAAAGAGCACATCTGACACTTGTCAACTGTTGGGACAAATATTGATATCTTCGTTCTCAAGGAAACAAAATACGGTGGCATTATCAACTGCAGAAGCATAATATGTTGCTCTTAGGAGTTGTTGTTCTCAAATTCTTTGGATAAGACAACAACTAAGAGATTTTGGAATAGAATAATCTTGCATAGAGATCAAATGCGACAATACAAGTGCTATCAACCTTACCAGAAACTGAATTCTTCATTCAAGAGCGAAGCATATAGAGATCCGACATCACTTCATAAGAGATCATGTTCAGAATGGGGAGATTAAAGTGCAATTTATTGAATCAAAGAATCAACTGGCAGATATCTTCACGAAACCTCTGGAGAAAAATCTATTTGAGTCGATTCGCAACAAGCTGAATATTATCTCTCCTATCGATTAAAGTTTGAAGTTGCTCAGACTCAGAACTTCAACTTGAGGAAGTCACTTATGTATGTAAACTCTCTCCAATCCAGGTTTTTTAATTTTAGTATGAAATTTTTGAACAAGTATGATTTTATTTGAATCATCGCTTGCCTATTCTATTTTTAGAAATTACTAATTTCTTGCTAAAATTTGATTTCAAATTTTTAGCAGTTACCATTTTTAATTTGTTCCGAAAAGCCTTTTTTTTTTTTTTTTTGTGACATTTCATTTACCTCGTTTCAATTTGATTAAATACCTCAAAATGCTTTCTTTCGAGCACAACGTTTTGAAACCCTAACCTCGAATATCTCTCTCTCTCTCTCTCTCTCTCTCTCTCTCTCTCTCTCTCTCTCTCTCTCTCTCTCTCTCTCTCTCTCTCTTGAGTTTACTCTCAAAATCTCTATGCAAGTTTCCATCTTTTCTTCACTCGAATATGTCGATGAAATCCTTCAAGTCTGCACCCATGTCACACCAGAGAAAATCCTCTTGTATAGCAAGTCAGGGTCCTTGGAACATGCCAGAAGGACCAACTCACTTCGATCTTACTGGTGAAGAATCTCTGCAGAACACTCCTCACCAACCTGTAGATGAAGAAGTTGATCAAGAAGCGGTTCCTCTTAGAGTTTAGACAGCCTAGGTACTTTACAAGCATTATTGTTACCTGAAATAGGGTGGATCTCCAATGTCCTTTATCACTATTTTCTGAAAGGTCATGGGCATGAAAATGAAACTCTGTTCTTAAGAGCCATGGAAAGATTAGGAGTGGCACCGAAAGGTTCAGCAGAAAAGTCTTTTCTGCATTTTCCTTCTGATCCTCGATCAGTTCAGAGAGTTAGCCTGAGAATAAGGATGATGATGAGAGATTTTTTTATGAATTTTCAACTCCAAATGGGTGTGTCTGCTGACGTTAGGGATGAGTGGTTCTCGGTTTCGGTTCGGATCCATATGGAATCTGGAACCTGGAACCTACCCTCGGGTATAGGTTCCTCATTTTTTGGAACCTGGAACCTACCCTGTCACGGGTTCCGAGGGCGGTTCTAGGTTCCAACAGGTTTTTTTTTTTTTTCGTGTCATTTCAGATCTAAACTATAACAAAGAAGGAAATAGACAAATTAAAGCTTCTATATCAGCTCAAGCCAAGATCAGAAAAAGGATGGCAACTTAGCAACTTTTGTTGTGACAAACACAAGAAAATCACTAATGTAGGCAACAAACTTCGACCAAGCATGAGTGGTTTTTATTTTAATTTGTTCTAGTTGTTGAGCTCTCGTACTAGTGTACCTTTTGTTGCCGATACTTGATACGTAGAGCACTTAGTGGGCATTCATTTGCATTCGATTGCGGGTCTTGCAATGCGAGATACCGTCATGTTCGGGTCAAATGCCTTATAAGATGTGTAGAATTCCAAAATTGGATTCTACAGAAAGTAAAAGGTAAGTTAATACCCGGATAATCAAATTGTAAGCTTGTGGCGATGAAAGAAATGCAAGATAGAGAATAGACCCAAGGTGCCGTGAGTCATCCAGCGTCCATCTAGCAAGAAATATGGCTGATGCAGCAACTAGAGAAGGAAGACAACTCGGGAACTCATACTTGACCAATGTCAGCTCTGCAAGGTAATTTGCTAAGTACTCCAATTCAAGACTGGGGCTTTGGAGATTTTACAAGCAGTTGATGGAAAAATGGTTAAATTTCTTAAGATCAAGGAACGTGGTATTTTCCTAAGCTTAGGCTATCATGGAGTAGATCAATGACCCTTACTGCATACATTGCTTGTGCTGCTCAAATAAATCTCCCGAGAAACAAAATATTTGATTCTTTTAGAATGCAAATAACTCCAACGAAAGTAAAGCAAATGAAAGTTCAGTAAGTTGCAGAACCTAAGGAAAGTTTTTGTAGTGGGCGCGAATATTTGGAAGCCGAAATAATTCAATAGTTAGCCCTCCATTTTCAGTACCTGCCAATACATAGCAATGTGAATCCTTTACATCTGAATAGACAACTAAATTCATAGTTTTCAAGAGAAAACATTGTCTAATGTATAATTTGGTGATTCCTTATGGTTAATGTGTTTCATCATAATAACTACGGTTGCATAATAACGAAGGTTGAGCAACTGTCGATGTTGCTCATCTTAGTTAGGCAAAGGAGCAAGCTTAAGCAAGCAAGGACTTTGACTATTCCATAGGTCTCTGTCACTTGAGCAAAAATGCGAAGGAAAAGCTATTCTCACTTGACCAAGCTTAATCATTTGTTCCTGTTAATGATGACAAATGCAAGCTTACACCTAGAGCTATACAAAAACAAGCCATCATTGATTTGCAGCTCAATGCGGATATTATGCAAACAGTAGATATAACGATGATTAGAATGTGCTCACGTCTAGTATATTGCCAGCTAAAACAGCAGTAAGGAAGAAATGACCAAGTTCCTTCCATTTTCCCAGCCAAAAAAAAAAAAAAAAAACAAGCTGAAACCTTTGACTTTGAGTAGATCATGCTATTGATGTACCTAAATATGTGAGAGGTGCAGAAAATGTGACCAAGTTCCTTCCATTTTCCCAGCAAAAAAAAAAAAAAAAAAAACAACAAGCTGAAACCTTTGACTTTGAGTAGATCATGCTGTTGATGTAACTGAATATGTGAGGGGCGCAGAAAATGCGACCAAGTTCCTTCCATTTTCCCAGCAAAAAAGAAAAGAAAAAAGCAACAAGCTGAAACCTTTGACTTTGAGTAGGTCATGCTATTGATGTACCTGAATATGTGAGGGCGCGAGAAAATGCTGTTTCCTCAAAGATTCAATCGTATAGTCACTACAACCCGGATCTTCAATGGACTTTCATTTATGGAAGTCATTATTGGAGGAAAATTTCCTATGCAAACTTAGATCTTTTGAGTCGGATCTAAAGTCATCTATGGACACCCCCTGTCACATCCCCGGGGGCAAGTGGCGTCCAACGGTGGTGTCGATGGCAAGTAGCTGAGCGGCGAGGCGAACGAGGGGTGATGACGTCTAGCGGCGGTGTCGAGGGAGGTTCGACGACGGCGAGCACGCGGCGACGACAATGCAATAGTGACAAAGACATGAGTCTCACAGCACCAATGGCGGCACGAATGGCGTGGCAAAGACGGCAACGGTCGTGGCTCAACCCACGGCCAAGGGGGAAGAGCTCGGTTCAGGCGGAGGTGGTGGCGGTTCGAAGCAATGACGGCTCGGACGGCCAAGCGAGTGTCGACAAGAGGTGGTGACGGTGGCTCACGACCGCGAGTGGCGGCGTAGACGACGTGATAGGTCGTCGGTCTCAATGGCAAGACAACTCATCGGACGAATGGTGGGTGGTGGTGGTTCGGTGGCCAAAAGGTAGTGTGAGTAGAGCATGGGGCGGCAGTGTGGCGGTGGGTGAAGCAGCAACTAGCAAGAGGAAGGATGGAAGGCAGAAGAAGAAGAAGAAGAAGAAGAAGAGAAGAAGGGGGCTTTTGGTTAAGAGAAGGGGAAAGAGAAGAGAAAGAGCGAGAGAGAAGAAAAGAAAAAAAGTTGAGGGGGGCAAGAAGTGATGTGAGGAGGAAAAATGGGAGAAGAGAGAGAGAGAGAGAGAGAGAGAGAGAGAGGGGAAGGGGAAGAATGGGCAAAGGGGGAAATCACGTGGGGGAAAAGAGGAGAAAGATGAGAGAGAGAGTTTGGGGTTTTTTTTTTTTTTAAAACTCTAATCAGTCTCTTTAGAACCGTGAACCAAACTAGACCCTCTAGTTTGGTTCTTCGATTCTTGGTTCTACCTAGAAACTGCGCTCACCCCTAGCTGACATCCTTGGAGAAAGAATGGGATTATTTCATTCCAAAGAGCATAAAAGGGTTTATGCCCAAATGCTGAATAGAGGAGTGATAAACCCACGCATAGTAGACTTTGACTTCCTTGACTCCATAAAGGTTGACTTAAGGGAAAGGTTAACTAATCTTCAACTTGAAAAGTTTTGTGCTGAGACAGCAGTGGCTTATCTTGAATTGACTGCGTATTTTTATTCCAATCTGTCTTTCCTGGATCGAACTCACATTCAATTTACTGTTTGCAATAAAGTGTTTGTTGTGTATGTGAATATTTTGGCTGATATTCTGGGAGTTGAACGTAGTGGTTTTCTACCAATCAATGTCTCCATAAGTCAAGCCACTTGATTTCTAGTGAAGGACAGACTGCCGAGTGAAAGTATCACATACTCTTGATTGCCAGCATCAAACATTCTATTGCACAAGATTGTTATTAATTGCATCAGACCTAAAGCTGCCTCTAAAACCGATGTCTCTAGTTTTGAAGCAAAGATTATGTGGGCTATTTGCAATGGAATTCCTTTTTCTTTGCCGCATACTATCTTCTTGCATATGTATAGGATTGTCAGGAAAGAAAAAGGCCAATTGCCTACTCTGCCTTGATTACAAAATTTTTCTGACACTTTCAAATTCAGTTTCCCTCTCAACTCTGTTCAAGAACTATTAGTCCTATGGAGATAGGAATGAAGATGATCTCCAAAATGAGGCTAATTGATCTGTCTAAGGCTTTGGAACGTTTGAAGAAGGAATCCTCAAGTAGAATCAAGGAAGGATCTACTGTTGTAAGGAAGCGAAAAGGAAAGGATGTTGCCCAAACAACTTCAAAGAAAAAGAAGTCTACCCTCCTAATGGACGAAGAAGAGGAGGATGATCTAACAATTTCTACGCTTGCCTTGCAAAATCTTCAATGTTCTGTTGACTCTGAAGAGACAGAAGAAGAAGACAGAGAGCAAGAAGAAGAAGAAGAAGAAGAGGGATGCAGAAAAGAAAAATGAAGAAGTTGATTCTGAAGCAGCAGAAGAAGAGGAAAGAGATCAAGAAGAAGAAGAGGAAATAGAACAAGAAGAGAAGGAAGCGAGTGATGCTGAAAAGTCAATAGAAAAGAAGATGAAGATTTTGATGGAGACAGTGGTGCAATACCACTATATGATGAAACTGAAGAAAACAGGGAAAGTTCTGAAGAAAAGGACATTGAAAAAGAAAGGAGATCTAGTGCTGAAGATGAAAAGGAACTAGAAGGAGAAGTCTCATCTCAACCTGAAGGCACCAAAACAGGGGGAGATGTTGAGAAAACTCCTCTATTTGCATCTACTACTAGTGATGGCATTAGCAGATCTCCTGTAGACACTGAAGATATTTTCGCATTTCATTTCCTTGAAGTTGATATGGAAACTCCAAGTCAGGGTGAAAAAGAAATTGCCCTTGATCAAGTTGATGTTCCCTCATTTCTGAATACTCCACAAACTCACTTCGCTGAAGCTAGTGTTCAAATAGAACCTGATGCAAACTATCCAAGGATAGTAGAGCTCTTTTTGGAGATAAAAGCTCAGCAATATGCAATGGAGGTTGAGATTCATAAGCTACACACTGCCTTAAGGTCTACTTCAGATTTTCTAACTGGCAAGGTACAATCTCCAGATACTCAAGTTCAGACTTTGAATCAACAAGCTTCACAGACTGTAGCCAAAGTCGAGAATGTCTATCATCAGTGCCAGGAGAAACTTAAGGAGGCAGTGCAATCACTAGGGGATTTCTAACTCGTTCAAGTTCCTAGACAACCATGATTAACTCTATCTTTTAATTCTAACTTTCTATTTTGACTTTATCTTTCTTTTTGCTGTTGACATAAAAATGGAGAATAGGAGCAGATTTAAAAGTTCTTGTTTGTTTGAACTGGTTGTGTTGAACATTTATATTTTGCAGTAAACTCAGTCAACTTTTTGTGGTTGTGATTATGGACTTGGATTGAACTTTTGTTTAAATTGCCAAGAATAATATGTTTCTGTGGTTGCAGAATCAATGTTATCCAGATCTATAACAATATGTTTTTATAAGTTATCATGTACTGCTAAAGTGTTGTTTTGCAAGATATAAGTTTTAAATCTGCAGGAAATTTTTGTCACCATTAAAAAAAGGGGAGATTGTTGGAGAAAACTCTTATCATAATTTGAAGTTGACAAAACTTTGATTCTGAAGAATGCCAGACTTCTATGTAAGTCTTTTAAAGTCTATCTTACATCAGAAGTCTGCCCACTCTGACAAGTTTCAGACTAAATGCAACTGAAGAATGAAGACTTAATCAGACTTAGGATTATTTTTCTTCCTTTTAGGCTTCAGTCTGTACAAGATATATTAGGCTTTCGAGTTGGAAATATCACCTATCATATTGGTTATCTTTATTGGAATCAATTTGGAAACAGCAAATCATTTTGGAAGGCAAGCTTATTTGGAAAGAATCTACTTATGGAAACCAAGATCCTGATTGTATGGGCGACCAGGATTATCGAACTCTCATCTCAATCTTCAAACGGCTTGAGATCTCCTTGATCGATTCTATCCAACGGGTTGATTGGAAGAATTCCTTTGGAAAGTGCCAACGGTCAAAAAGGCATAGACGAGTATTTAAAGAGATTCTTTAAGTTGTTCAAGACAGTGTGTGAAAGAAGAATTCCAAAATTTGAAGCTTCCCATTTACCTGTTCTTCCTTACACAGTGCTCAAATTTGTCTTAAAAAAAGATAGAGACTCAAAGTGTGACTTTGTGAGAGCAGCAGAGACTCTTCACTGGGAAGTCAAGATTATAAGGCTGTAATTCTCTTCTAATTCATAGTGAAATTTAACTTGTGGCTTTCAACGTGAGAGAGTGGACGTATGCTTAATCTATGCCAAACCACTATAAATTTGGTGTTCATTTTCTCTTCCTTGAACTCTTTTACTTTATTTGATGTGATATCTTTCTATGCTTTGAAGCAGTTGTTAAAGTTTGAATTATTCTTCAAAGTCTATTGTTCATCAGACTTAGTTTAAAAATTAAAGTACTTTAACTATTTTTCGTAAAATCTGTTTGCACACATATACCCCCCCTCTAGGTGTTTATACTAGCTCTTTTATTATTAAGCATGCTAAATTAGAGCTTCTTAGTCAGAAAGAAATTCTCACATACTCTCAATAAAATGGTTGTTCGACCCCCATCCATTCATGTGGGAGATAACTAGTTGCTGAGGGTATCTCACATAACCTATGTCGAAGGCTTCTAGAAACATTTACAATGAGCACAATCTAACCAATCAAAAAGGTCTGTTGAAATGACCGTGATATAGGTTTGGTCATGGGCTTACACAAAGGGATTATTGCTTTGAGGCCAATAAAGGAACATTAGTTGCTATCTTCATCAGGTTTACAAGTCGAGAACTCGGAAGATAAGACAAGATAGAATTGCTTCCACTCCTTCCAGCGGTAGCTTCTTTGTGGCATTCCCATTTCCACTCGAACCATCCCAATTAGAAGAGATTCCGAAAGAGGGTTGTAATGTTGGAAAGGGAGAGGCTTGAAATGCTTAAAATTTTCAAGAAAGTTTTGAAGAGCTGGTGATCATCATAGCATCATGACCAGGTCACTCAATCTTGTGAGAGAAAACTCCTTAACTATTTTGAAGCTGACAAAACAATTCCAAAGGTCTAGTCTGAAGACTTGCAAACTCATGTGTTATAATATGAAGAACTGATGACTCTTTTGTCAAAGTCTGAAGACCGTTAGACTTTTATCTCAAAGTCTGCCCTTACTGACAGATTCCAGACCGACAAAGGGAAGACTTATCCAGATGCGAGTTTATCTTCAAGGATTCGGTTCGTACGGTTTGAAGAAGATCTTATGGCTGGAGATGGCACCTACTGATCAATTATTCTTATTGGAATCAATTTGGATAATAAGATCTTTTAAGAGGCAAAGTACATTTGGAAGGTTCTATTTATGGAAACTTAGATCCCGATTATATGGGCGAGTAGGATTGATGGGCTATCCTCACATTCCTTAAACGACTCGAGATCTCCTTGATTGATTTCGTCCAACGGGTAGATTGGAAGAACTCCTTTGGTAAGTGCCAACAGTTATAGATGCATGAAGGAGTATATAAGGACGACTCTCAAGTTGTTCGAGTGTGTGCGTGAAAGAAAAATTCCAAAGTTTGAAGCTCTTAGTTCTTTGTTATTTCAATTGTTGAGCTTAACTTGTACTCAAAAGAGAGATCAAACACTTGTGAGACCTTGAGAAAGTGTAGTAGAGTTTCTATACTGTGGAGTCAAGGACGTGAGACTGAAAAATCTCTTTTGGTTTATAGTAAAATATAGCCAATGGGCTGTCAGTGCAGGAGAGTGGACGTAGGCTTAATCTAAGCCGAACCGCTATAAACTTTGTGTTTCTATTATTTTTTCCTTATCTACTTACTTTAATTCGTAGCTTTATATAACTATTTGTAGTTGCTTACATCTTCAATCTATTATCCTCTAAAGACGAGTTAATTTGTTAAGTCTTGTGAAAATTTCTTTTAACACATATTCACCCCCTCTAGGTGTTCTTACTAGCCCTATCAATTGGTATCAGAGTTTGCGTGCTCATTTTATTAAAGTGTTTTTACTTTTGAGTTAAAAATCCATGGCTAGTATTTTGGCTCCAGGTTTGGTTGAAGGCCAGAGCAACACCAAACCTCCTTACTTTGATGGGAAGGAATGCAATGTGTGAAAAAACAAG
The DNA here is from genome assembly GCF_016545825.1 of Eucalyptus grandis. NCBI lineage: Eukaryota > Viridiplantae > Streptophyta > Magnoliopsida > Myrtales > Myrtaceae > Eucalyptus > Eucalyptus grandis. The sequence continues at coordinate 10,060,396 of NC_052612.1, forward strand.
ATGAAGGCATTCTTGAGGTCGAAAGATCCCCTGGAATTGGATGTAGTAGAAAAATGGATCATTCATAAAGCTATATCAACCTCTGAAAGAGGAAAATAAGTTGTAGATGCTGGCGAAATGGGACAAGAAGAAATAACCAAGAGACAAACTCTTGATGCTAAAGCCATCTACTATTTATACTGTGCTTTATCTCCTACTAAGTATAACAAAATTTCATCTTGTGAAACAACCAAAGAACTCTGGGATAGGTTGTACGTTACATATGAAGGAACTGATCGAGTTAAAGAAATAAAAATCAATATTCTACTTAGACAGTATGAAGCCTTCAAGATGAAGCCAAAAGAATCTATCACTGACATATTTAGTCGTTTCACAGAAATTGTAAATGGTCTAGCATATCAGGGACAACCAATCTCAGGATCAATGAAGGTTAACAAATTGCTACGTGGACTCTCCAAATACTAGAATCACGTGAAGACTTCAATAAGGGAAACTCAGAGGATCATGCCGCTTTCTATAGATGAACTTGTTGGCACACTTCAATCATATGAAGTGGAGCAAATCAATGAGGAAGAGGATCCTAAAGGTAAGAAATCAATTACTTTAAAGTCTAACAATGATTCGATACAGATTCGAATATGATATAGACGATGAAGAACTAGCACTCATGATAAGGAAATTCAGAAAGTTGAATAGAAAGGAAGAAGATTCAACCGTAAGAAACAAAGCACTCCAAAGTTTCAAAACAAATCAATTGAGGATGAACTTTGTCTCGCTCAAAACCTCTCTTAAAAGGATTTCCAATCTGAAAATGGAGAATTCTACACTTAAGCAACAAGAAATTTCTTGCAAAGAAAAGTTTGAAAATCTAGACAAATTTTGCAAATTTGAAAGAAAATGCAGATTTTCTTTCAAAAGAAAATACTTTCTTAAAAAAGATATTTCAAATATTACAAAAAAGTTTTCATTAGGATTTGAGAAGTTGGAAAAGATTCTTTCAGTACAAAAACCTTATTTTAACAAGTCAAGTTTGGGAATGACTCCAGAAACTATTCTTCTAATTGATTTTCCAAAAGTAAAGGAAAGAATCAAACAAAGACCTACAAAAACGTTTTACAAAAATCATTTTCAAAAAGCTTTTGTAAAACCTGTTGGCAAGTGCTCTCAAATGTTCAAAGTGTAATTATTCAGAACATTTCGAGAAAGAATGTCCTAAAGTCTGGAGACCTACTAAGAAGGATTGGGCAAAGACTGTGTTTAAAAATAAGTCCTCTGGACCCAAGAAAATTTGGGTACCAAAGAAAGCTTGAGTTCTTTTTGTAATTGCAGGTCACTATCAAGAAAAATATTAAATGGTATTTGGATAGTGGCTGTTTGAGACACATGACTAGAAATCAAGTTGTTTTATAAAGCTTGTGCAATTAAATGGTGGAAAAGTCTCTTTTGGTGGAAACAGCAAATGAAGAATTGTTGGGTGTGGAACTGTAAAAATTGGAAGTCTCACAATCAACAATGTCTCCTTGGTGGAAGGATTAAATTACAATCTACTCAGCATTAGTCAACTGTGAGACACTGGATTCAAAATCAATTTCCAAGAAAGAATATGTTTGGGAACTAGTAAAGATTTTTCTCAATCTTTCACTGGATGAAGACATGGGAATATTTATCTTCTGGATATAAAACTAGAGAGTTTTTAGTGTCTAAGATCCATTCAAGATGAAGCGAACCTTTGGCATCAAAAGTTTGGCCAAGTTAATATGAAGTAGATTACCAAGATCTCTTCCAAGAAAACAGGTTAGAAGTTCTTTTAAACCTATAAATCAAGTTTCTACTAATCGTGTTCTGCAGCTTCTACATATGGATCTCTTTGGACTAACTAGAACTCAAAGCATTGGTGAAAAGAGATACTGCCTAGTAATCGTGGATGATTATTTTCGATTTACTTGGGTTTACTTTCTGGCAAGTAAGTTTGAAACATTTTCTCACTTTTCAAAGTTTGTCAAGAAAGTTCAAAATGAGAAATGATATGCTATTTCAAGCATACGGACAGACCATGGAGGTGAGTTTGAAAATCAAGACTTTGCAAAATTCTGTGATGAATAAGATTTTCAGCATGTTTTCTCCTCTTCATACACTCTAAAACAAAATGGAGTTGTGGAAAGAAATAATAGATCTTTGCAGGAGATGGCAAGAACTCTTTTAATAGAAAGTAAAATTTCTCGTTTTTGGGCTGCAGCAGTTTCTACAGTTTGCTATATTATCAATAGAGTATTTTTAAGACCTATTCTAGAGAAAACTCCATATGAGGTATTTAAAGGGAAAAAGCCAAATGTTTCTTATTTTCATGTGTTTGGTTATAAATGTTTTATTTTGAAAAATGTACATGATTGAACTAGTAAGTTTGAGGAAAAATCAGATGAGGGAATTTTTCTTGGTTACTCAATTTCAAGCAAAGCCTACGAATATTCAACAAGAAGACTCGTCAGGGAAGAATTTACAAATTCCAAGACTATGTGCAGAATCAATTGAATTAGATTCAACTTGAAGAATCTGAACTTGCTCTAGGCCTTACATAGTCTACCTCCCCTGAAGTGGTTCAGACTTCTGAAGAACAACAACGAACATAAATTGAAGACTCAACTAAAGTAGAAGATGAGCAGACTGTCAGACCGACCAGTTACTGGAAGCATAAGTCTAGTCATCCCAAGGAACTCATCATTAGCAACATTGATGAAGGGATTCGCACTAGATCCAAAAGGCGAGAAGAGTCTAGTGCTCTGGCACTTATTTCTGATATAGAACCCAAAATCATAGAAGAAGCCTTAGCTAACGAAAGCTGGATTGAAGCTATGCAAGAAGAACTCAGACAGTTCAGCATTAACGATGTTTGAGAATTAATTCATAAACCAAAAGGTAAATCTATATTGGAGCTAAATGGGATTTCAGGAACAAGATGGATGAGAAAGGAAAAGTGGTTAGAAACAAAGCAAACCTCGTGGCCAAATGATATACGCAAGAAGAAGGGATAGACTATGATGAAACCTATGCACCAATGGCAAGGTTAGAAGCAATTAGATTATTACTTGCTTTTGTTTGCTATAAAAATTTCGGGTTATTCCAAATGGACGTCAAAAGTGCATTCCTAAATAGATTTATCCAAGAAGAAGTCTCTGTGGAACAACCACCCGGATTTGAAGATCCAAAAAGACTAGACTTAGTCTTCGGACTAAAAAGGCTCTATACAAATTAAAGCAAGCCCCTCGAGCATGGTACGACATGTTAAGTAAGTTTATAATTCAAAATGGTTTTGTTAAAGGAAAATTGGATACTACTTTGTTTTTTTTTTTTTTTTTTTGCTAAGAAGGATACTACTTTGTTTTGTAAAAGAGAACGTAAAAGTTTTCTACTCGTTCAAATCTATGTTGATGATATTATATTTGGATCATCTAACGAAAACCTATGCAAGAAGTTTTTTAAGTCTATGCAGGATGAATTTGAGATGAGCATGATGGGTGAATTATCTTTCTTTCTTGGATTACAAGTGAAACAATTGAGAAAAGAAATTTTCATTCACCAAGAAAAATATGCAAAAGACCTCGTCAAGAAGTTTAGATTGGAGAATTGCAAAAAAAATGAGATACTAATGTCAAGTTCTTCAAAGTTGGATAAAGATGAAGGAGGAAAGAAAGTTGACCAAAAGCTCTACAAGAGTATTATTAGTTCACTTATTTATCTTACTGCTTCTAGACCTGATATTTTGTTTAGTGTTTACATTTGTGCTAGATTTCAATCAGGTCCCAAAGAATCTCATCTAAGTGCTGCAAAACGCATAATCAAATATGTTGCAACTACTTCAAAGTTAGGCATATGGTATCCTAGATAAGGAAACTTTACTTTCATTGAATATTCATACGCATATTTAGCAGGATGCAGAGTTGATAGAAAGAGTACTTATGGTACTTGTCAATTGCAGGGAAATAGGACAGTATCTTAGTTCTTAAGGTAGCAGAGTACTGTCGCTCTTTCAACAACAGAAGCAGAGTATGTGGTTCTTGGAAGCTGTTGTTCTCAAATCTTATGGATAAAGCAACAACTGAGAGACTTTGGAATCAAAAACTCATGCACCAAGATCAAATGCGACAATACCAACGCAATCAATCTCATAAAGAATCCAATTATTCATTCAAGAACAAATCATATAGAGATTCGACATCATTTCATTAGAGATCATGTTCAGAATGGAGAAGTTATGATACAGTTCATCGACTCGAAGAATCGGTTGGCAAACATATTTACAAAGCCACTAGAGAAAAGTCTATTTGAGTCTATTCATACCAGACTGAACATTACATCTTTATCAATCAAAGTTTGAAGATGATCAGACTCAGTTCAGCCAAAAGTTGCAACGTAAGTTAATCCTATGTTAGTAATTTAATTTCTGGGTGAAAATTTGAAAAGGTACGTTTACTTTTGAATCGTTGCTTATCTATTTTATTTTTAGCAATTATCTTTTAATTTTGAATTTATGGCAGTTTTCATTTTCAAAAAGGCAGTTTTTATTTTCCTTTATGACGATCCGTATACCTCGTTCTGTTTGCTTTATATACTGTTGTTTTTCTTCTTTGTTTTCACTAACAAACCCCAGAATACAGAACTTCACTTTCTTACTTTTTCTCTCTAGGTTAATCCATAAAGTTCTCATCTTTTTATGCGAATCGAGTTCCAGAAATCTCTCAAAGATTGTGACAATGTCTTTCCAAAGAAAGTCCTCTAGAATCACGGGTGGGGGACCACATCATATGCGTGAGGGTCCTATGCACTTTGATCGACCAAGGAAGAAGAATCTCCATAGCATCGTAGCAAAGTCAACAACAACATTCTCAACCGCACCACTCTTCTCAGCCTAGGACTCAAGTTCATCGAAAATGTTGAACTTGTAAGGACTCTTAAGCCTGAATTTCTTTTCAAACTCTACACCGCTTTGAAGGAGGGTAGTACTGCAATGACCTTCATTGATGAGTTTTTGAGTGAGAAAGCGTACAAAAATTAAACTCATTTTTTGAGGACGATGGAAAGCATGGGCATTGCGCCTGCTGGTTCGGCAGAAAGGGCTTTTGTGAATTTCCCAAGTGATCCACGGTTTGGATCATTTAATCAACCTAAAGGGAAAGATGATGATGATAGGATTTTTACACATTTTAAGCCTAGGATGGGTGTCGCTGCGAACATTCGTGGTGAAAGGACGGATCTTTTTCGTTCTAAGGATCACAAGAAAACTTATTCTAAACTGCTGAAGCGAGGGGTGATGAACTCTAGGAATGTAGATTTTGATTTTTTCGATTCGTTGAATGTGAAACGAGGGAGAAGTTTGCACTCCTTCAACTCGAACGTTTTTGCTCTGAGATGACTTATTTACTCACCTAAAACTTACAGCTTATTTCTATTCCAATCTATCATTTTTAGATGCGAATAGATTTTCATTTAGTGTTAGAGACAAGGAGTTTGTGGTTGATGTGGATACTCTAGTTAATGTAATTGGGGTGGAAAAAGGGAGTTTCCAACCAATTAGTGTGTCTGTTGCTCACACTACTTTGGAGCTTGTTCGGGATAGAATTGCTAAAGGTAAGATTTCTTACTCCAGAATGAATGCCTCAAATATCTTGCTCCACAAGATTGTGATTAACTGTCTCAGACCCAAATCCACATCAAAGAATGATGTCTTAATCTTTGAAGCGAAGCTGATGTATGCTATCAACATTGGCTACAAGTTCTCTCTGCCTCATACTATCTTTATGCACATGTATAGGACATTGGTGAAGGACAAGGGGAAACTACCTTATTCTACTCTTGTTACTCGATTATTCAAACACTTCAACATTCAGCCTCACAAAATTCTGTGTATTCGAACCATTGCTTCAATGGTAGTGGGACTGAAGATGGTTTCCAAGATGCGTCTGAAAGAGCTAAACAAGACTTTGGAGAGCATTAAGGTAAAGACCCCTATCAAGGTAAGACAAGACTACGCGGGAAAACGAAGGCAAAGAGCCCATGACGAGCCATCTAAGAAGAAAAGAGCACTCATCTTGCAGGATGAAGAAAATGAGGATGACATCACCCTATCTGCTTTTGCCTTGAAGAATTTACAGAGTTTTGTTAGCTTTCTTGAAATAGAGGATCGAGAAAACCGAGAAAGAGAAGAGACAGAGCAGAGAGATGAAGAGAGAGAAGTGATGAGGATAGAGGAAGATGAAGGAAGAACGAAGAAGAGAGAGAGGAAGAGAACAAGAAGAAGAAGCGGATCATGGTGATTCTCATGTAGAGGAAGAAGGACAACATCATCGTGATGCTGAAGAAGAGCAAGAGCAAGAAGAATAGTACTTTTCTCCACTCGAAGGCATCGAAACAAGGGGAATTGTTGAGAAAAGAGCAACTGAATGAGGACTTGAGGAAGCTGGAGGAGACTGTCAAGTCTATGGGGGATTTCCAGCTCATTCGCATCCCCAAACAGCCCTGATTTTATTCAACCTTATGTTATTTTTTCTCCACTTTTTGTTGTTGACAAAAAAGGGGATAAAGTTTGTGCAGATTTGATTTGATCCTTTGATGACTTCTATTTTGATTTTACTTTGATTTTGGTTTGCTTTCTGATGGATTTTAGATATTTGACTGTTATTTAGATTTGGATTTTTCTTACAGCAACTAAGTTTGTGATTTTGATTATGGATGGATAGTTATTTATCTTGCAGGTTAAAATTTTGCAAATCTGCATGAAAGTTTTGTTACCATAAAAAAGGGGGAGTTTGTTAGAGAAAACTCATTAATTGTTTCGAAGCTGACAAAACCTTTCCAAAGGTCTAGCCTGAAGACTTGCAGACTCATGTGTTATAGTCTGAAGAACTCAAGACTCTTTTGTCAAAGTCTGAAGACCGTTAGACTTTTGTATCAAAGTTTGACCTCACTGATAGATTTCAGACCAACGAAGAGAAGACTTATCAAGAAGTGAGTTTATCTTCAAGGATTCGGTTGGTATGATTTGAAGAAGATCTTATGGCTGGAGATAGTACCTAATGATCAATTATTTTTATTAGAATCAATTTGGATAATTATATCTTTTGAAAGGCGAAGTATACTTAGAACGAGCAGGATTGATGGGCTATCCTCACATTCCTTAAACGACTCAAGATCTCTTTGATTGATTCTGTCCAACAGGTAGATTGGAAGAACTCCTTTGGAAAGTGCCAACGGTTATAGAAGCATGAAGGAGTATATAAGGATGACTCTCAAGTTGTTCGAGTGTGTGTGTGAAAAAAAATTCCAAAGTCTGAAGCTCTTAGTTCTTTGCTATTTCAATCGTTGAGCTTAACTTGCACTCAAAAGAGAGGGCGGAAGAACAGCCCAAGTGCCATAACTAGACACGGGAGGACACTTAAGGGCCATAACTTCGAAAATGTACACTTAAGTGCCTGAAGTTAAAAGGAACACTTAGGTGCCACTCCGGCGAAAATCTAGCTAATGGCTGACATGGCAACTTTCCGGCAAGTTTGGTCCAAAACGGCATCGTTTTGCACGCTGACGTGACAAGAAAATGTAAAAACAACACCGTTTCATGTCTGATGTGTAAATAATAATATAAAAATTAATTAAATTAAATTTAAACTTAATTTTATTTAAAACATTCTAAAAATTTAAAAACTAACTTTAAAAAAAAAAAAAGGAGGTCGAAGGGGGCGGCTAAGGGTGAGCCCTCGCTGCCGCCGCCTCCCCGTCGTCGCCCGGGAAGGGCCTAGCGGCCGGGGGCCCTCGCCTCGGTCAGCCGGGGCCGGCGACCTCGGCCAACCCTCCCCCCAATCGCTGGCCCTTCCCGGCGACGGCGGGGGGCGTCGAGGGCTCGCGGCCCTCGCCGGATTTGGGCGAGGGCCACGACCCTGCCCCGATTTGGGCATGGGTTCGCGAGCCCTCGCCGCGATCCCGCGAGGGCTCACGGCCCTCACCACCGGTTGGTCGGGGCCGGCGACCCCGACCGACTCTCCCCCCTCCGTCGCCGGCCCTTCCCGGTGATGGCGGGGAGGCGGCGGCAAAGGGCTCGGCCCTCGGCCGCCCCCTTCGACCTCTTTTTGTTTAAATTTTTTAAATTTTTTAAATAAAATTAATTTTAAATTTAATTTGATTAATTTTTGTATTATTATTTACACATTAGACATGAAACGGCGGTTTTTGCATTTTCTCGCCTTGTCAGTGTGCAAAACGACATAGTTTTGGATCAAACTCGCCGGAAAATTGCCACGTCAGCCATTTGGCAAGATTTTCGCCGGAGTGGCACTTAAGTGTTCCATTTAACTTCGAAACTGGCACTACTTAAGTGTACATTTTTGAAGTTATGGCACTTAAGTGTCCCCCGTGCCAAGTTATGGCACTCCAGGTGTCCCAAACTCCTCAAAAGAGAGATCAAACACTTGTGAGACCTTGAGGAAGTGTAGTAGAATTTCTACACTGTGGAGTCAAGGACGTGAGATTGTAAAATCTCTTTTGGTTCATAGTGAAATCCAGCTAGTAGGCGGTCAGTGCAGGAGAGTGGATGTAGGCTTGATCTAAGCCGCACCACTATAAACTTTGTGTTTCTATTCTCTTTCCCTTATCTTCTTACTTTAATTTGTAGCTTTATATAACTACTTGTAGTCGTTTACATCTTTAGTCTATTATCCTCTAAAGACGAGTTGATTTCTTTGAACACATATTTACCCCCTCTAGGTGTTCTTACTAGCCCTATCAAATCTTTCAAAACCATTTGGCTTTTGAAATACGGCATGTCTCGAAAGTCCCTTGGTTAATCATCTCCACATGGGAGCTTTGCTCCTTTCTCTAATTATTTTTGCACTTGTGGTGATTTTTTATTATGCAAGCATTTGGACTTTGAAAACTTTTCTTGATAGGCATTGGCCTTGCTTTTACCAAGCACACTGCTTTTAATGCCCCATAATTTTTGTTGAACCTTTTGCTTATTTGAACTTTTGGAGCTCTTATGACTTTCGAGATGCTTTCACGTTTTCTCATAAATGTCAATTGTATGTGGTCAATCCTTATGCCTTACCCCAGTGAAGGGAGATGATCACCACTTAGGCTTCAGAAATGAACAATCAGGCCCAAATTGGGTTAAACAACGGGTGTTAGTGTTTGGGTAGAGAAGGAAATACTCTTCTTCACCTTGGGATGAGTCAAGTGCTGATGAGAATTCATATGAAGCTATCACTAGAAGATTGATGCAAGTGAAAGTAATATAATATTTCTCAATCTTTTGCTCTACCTCTCAACCGTAACCTCCTATGTTGCCCCAATGTAGGGTTGTTCTCGACAGGGGTATTTTGGAGGATCACCTTTATTTGGCTTAAAGGGTTAGCAGGATGTCAGCTTGGTGCTTGAGATTGATGAAGGAAATGCCTTTATCATTTTGATCTTTGCATTCAACGCGAATGAATCCTCTGTCCTATAAGAATGTCATTTTCCACTCAACTCTCAAAAGTGTTTGAAGGATGTGTTTAGAAATGGCTTGTCTTTCTTCATCCTAAGCACTTCTTGTTCGGCATGGTTAACGTATCACTTTTTTTTTTTTTTTGGTAAGATAAGATTTGTATTAATTTTCAACCAAAAACGCTATACAGCAATAGTATTTAGGCACCAACATGCACTCAATATGACAAACAAGTCAAAATAGTGGAAGGGTGCCAAGCTTCAAGGAACAAAAATAGGGAAAACTACAAAGCAACAACCCTCAATACATAAATTACAAGAGGCACATCCTCGGCAAAGGTAAACAAAACAAAAGTAAAGGCATGGCTCAGTTAGAGAAAATAGACGGGCTAAGGCTCCAACTCTACTACAATCTCCTGTTGGTAGGGGTATCAGGTACCTGGTGGAATGTTAAAGCCTTATCCCTAACAACCTTGTCAATGCGCTTCTTCATAGCTGGCAAGAAAGGAGTCCGATCATGGAATATGATATTATTCCTTTCCTACCAAATGATATTACATAAGGCTCCAAAAGTGAACCGAGTGAACGTGATGTGGAAGGAATCTCCAAATAAATACTTGATAGCCCACTGAAGGTTATCCATCCATGAGTTATTCCGCCAAGCAAAATTATATCTAGAAGCCCAAAAAATAGCTAAAGCCCTAGTAATACGACACCCAAAGAAGAGGTGATCGACAAAATCAAGACGACATGAACAAAAAGCACAATTTGCATCAGAGATTCTGCCATAAGTAAGAAGCATAACCTAAGTGGTCAATCTTTTTATGGTGATCGGCCACAAAAGAAACTGGAATCAGGGGATTAATGAGCTGTTCCAAATAAGAGGGGCCCAAGGCATGGACCGCCCTCTCGGCTGAATGACATCCCAGGCCGAAGCAGCAGAGAAGACTCCAGATGGGTGGCCCAGTCAGTATAAACAGTTGGAGTCATGATTAAGAACAGGTAGGGGCTCATTCCAGGAAGCAATCTCATCCAGAACTCCAAATGCCGCACCAGAGAAGGACAAGTAATAAGCAATTGAAGCTTGCCTAGGTAATCCAAAGTGATAAATGTCTATGTTGGAGAAAAGAAGTTTTAAAGGACCTTTCGGATGCCGATTGTCAAACTAGAAGGATATAGAGCGACCATTTCCCACACGCCAACAAAAAAATTGGTGGAAGTCATGCCGAAGGTCTAGCAATTTCTTCCACGACCAGGAGCAAAGTGTAGGTTTAATAGCTAACCAAAAGTTCTTATTTTTTAGAAAGGTAGAGTGAATCCATTTGCACCACAAGGATTCCTTGTCCGTAAATAAGAACCATATGTGTTTAAGCATGGCTGCCTTATTGCTTTCATGCAATCTTCTAATACCAAGACCTCCTTCAACCTTCAGGAGGCACACATCATATCAAGCGACTTTGGCACCTCCTATACCTAGATCCGGACCCTTCCAAAGGAATTGCCGCATGATTTGTTCAATTTTATTAAGTACCGACCTTGACAAGATAACGACGTTTGCCCAAAAGATTTGGATGGAGTGGAGCACTGACCTGATAAGTTGCAGCCGGCCTGCAAAGGAGAGAAAACCTTGTGTCCACTGCTGCACCCTTAATGTGAATATATTAACTAATGGAGAGCAATTTGCCTTCCGTAGCCTAGATGCAATTATGGGCACTCCCAAGTACCGAAATGGCAGCGAGCCCTCCTGATAACCAAGGAACTCCTTAAAGAGGTTATGAGATCAGGGGAGACTCCAGAAAAGAATATCTCACTCTTGTGCAGGTTCAGAACTAGGCCACACCAGTGAGAGAACCTATTGATACTAGCCTTGAGAAGAGATAAGGAAGGCATATTCACTTCAACAAAGAGCAAGACGTCATATGCAAAGAATAAATGGGATAGCCGAGTCAGTTTGCACCTCCAAAAAAACTTGAAAGTAGGCTGGCTGGTTTGCAGGTTAAGAATACTTGTAAAAATCTCCATCACCAGAGTAAAAAGGTAGGGCGATATGGGATCACCTTGTCTGATTCCTCTTCCACTAAGAAAGAAGCTGTGAAGCTCACCATTAAGAGAGATAGAGAATTTGGGCGTCTGGATGCAAATCATGATAAGTTTAACCAAGTGCGAGGGAAAACTAAAAGCTTGCAATGCTAACTCAATAAACTCCCAGTTCACTGTATCATAAGCGTTGCAAAAGTCTACTTTGATTACACATTTAGGCAAATAGGGCCACAGGTTAAAGCTTGAAAAAATTTCTTGGGCTAGTAAGATATTATCACTAATGCGCCGCCCTTTAACAAGGGCATTTTGCGGAGGGCTGACAATCGACGGTAGAATCGATGCCATCCGGTTGGCCATAATCTTTGCAATACATTTATAAACAGTGTTGCAACAAGCAATAAGTCTATAATCGTTAACCGAGGTCGCATTAGGATACTTCGGTACAAGGGCTAGAATAGTATTATGGATCTCCCGAAGGAGTTTGTCGGAAGTAAAGAAGTCCTTAACCACCGTAATTACCAAAGGGCCAACTATGTCCCAATTATGCTTGAAGAATTCAACGCCAAATCCATCAGGACCAGGGGCCTTACCAGATGCTAACAAGAATATAGTGTCTTGAATTTCTACCTTCGTTAACATTTCACCTTTTGCCCCAATAATAATCATTTTTACGAGGTCTTTTTCTCGAGGGTCACCGACATGGAGCACGCATAATGACACCGGAAATAGGTCATGCAAATGATGCCATGCATTTGTTTTTCTATTTTGATCATCTTTTTATCTTTCTTTTTTATTTACACCGTCCCGAATTACCTCTCATTTAAGAAGAGGAGATACTTAGCCGTATGTGCAGAGACTCGATGGGTCCTTGAATCGACTTTTTCCTCCATCATATCCTCATTGAACACTAAGGTGCTTGAAACACAAGTAGATATGCATGTATGTAACATATGCATGATGTCTACGATGCTATGCATGATGCTATGCGATTTGGATTGTGCATGAAGTGGCTCCTTGGCCTTGATTTCATTCATGAAAAGCATTTCTTGACTGCATTAGCGTTTACAAGTCTAGGCAATTCACTACCATCCATTTCAACTAAAATCATAGCGCCACTAGGAAGAATCTTCTTAATGACATACGGCCTTTCGTAGTTCGGGGTGAATTTTCCACGAGGTTCTGGTATGATCGGAAGCACTTTCCTTAGCACCAGGTCGTTGACCTTGAAGTGTTTGGGACACACCTTCTAGTTGAAGGCTTTTATGACTTGTCTTTGATAGCACTGGCCATGACACACAGCTTGCAAGCTCTTCTCATCAATCATGTTTAGCTGCTCATGCCTCTGTTGCATCCACTTGGTCTTATCGAGCTTAGACTGGGAAAGGACCCTTAGAGAAGGAACTTCAACTTCAATAGGCAAGACGACCTCCATCCCGTACACTAGTTAAAAAGGAGTTGCCCTCGTAAAGGTGTAGATAGAAGTTTGGTATGCCATTAGTGCATAAGGAAGCCTCTCGTGCCAATCACGATAATTTTCGAGAGTCTTTGCCAGGATTTTCTTTATGTTCTTGTTCGCCACCTCCACCACTCCATTCATTTGAGGAAGGTACGGTGACGAGTTCAAATACTTAATTTGAAACTCATTGAGCAAGCCATCTACGACTTTGTTGTTCAAATTAGAGCCATTGTTAGTAATGATCACCTCCGGCACCCCATAACGGACAACAATGTCGCGACAAATGAACCTGGCCACATTCTTGGTGGTGGCATCAACATATGAGTTGGCCTCGATCCATTTTGTAAAATAGTCTATTGCCACCAAGATAAATCGTGCCCATTTGAAGCTTTGGGGTTAATGGGCCCAATCACATCAATTCCCCACATTAAAAAGAGCCAGGATTGGGACATTTGGTGAAGCTCATGGAGGGGCATTTATCATGTCTCCATAAATTTGGCACTGGTGACACCGTCGTACGTGCTGTGTGCAGTCGGACTCCATGGTAAGCCAATAGTAACCAAGTTGCATAATCTTTCTTACCAAGAAATGTCCATTCATATGGGGGCCGTACTCCCCTTCATGTATCTCTTTAGCATCGACGCACCTTAGCAATGTCGAGTTGAAGGACCTTTTATAGAAGACATCTCCACTAGCGAAGAATTTTGACGCTAATTTTGTCAAATGCTTTCTGTCAGCTGCTTCACTCCCTTCGAGGAATTCGCCCTTCTGTAGGTACTTCAAGATGTCATGATATCGAGGCTGTTCGTCGGGTTCTTCTTCAACCGCTATGCAATAAGTCGAGTGCCTAAGGATCTCAATTCTCAAGGGTTCAATGTCCATGCCTCCAATTACTTGTAAAATTGAAGGTAGGGTAGCTAGTGCATCAGCGAACTGATTTTGAGACCTTGGTAAGTACTCAAATGATATTTCTTAGAATTCTTCCGTTAGCTCCTCGAGGAACTCATGATATGGAATCAATTTAGAATCTTGTGTTCGCCATTCGCCTTCCGTCCATAAGATGATAAGAGCCGAATCAGCATAAACTTGCAACTTCTGGATTTTCATATCGATGGCAACCTGGAGGCTAAGAATGCATGCTTCATACTTCGCGGTATTATTCGTGCAAGGGAACGTCGATTTAGCAGCGATAGAGTAGTGGTGTTCGTCTGGGGAGATAAGAACCGCCCTAATGCTCGACTCAACTAAGTTAAATGCACCATCAAAGTCCATCTTCCATTTGTCATTTGATACAAGTAAGATTCACTCCTCTGCATCATTATTCTCATCAGGTGCTCTTGACCTATCGGAATTCACTGCTAACATATTTGCTATGGCACGACCTTTAACGGATTTCTGTCCTAGGCTTTGAATGTCAAACTCTGAAATTAAGATTTGCCACTTGGTCAACTTGCCAACCAGTGCCGACTTCTCTAGGAGGTACTGGATGGGATCATTTTTGGTCACCAACAAGATTTAGTGATGGAGGGTATATTGTTTTAGCCTGTGCAAAACCCAAATCAAGGTCACGCAAGTCCTCTCTTCAATATAGTTCATCTAAAAAATAGTGAACTTCTTGCGCAAGTAGTATATCGTGCATTCTCCTATCATTTGGTCTTTTCTAGGCTAACATGGCTCCCAGTAATTGGTTGTGTATGATTAGGTGCAAAATCAGGGGAATTTTGGGGAGTAGCGGCACTAAAAATGATGCGTGAGTGATATAGTGTTTTATCTTTTCAAAGGCGTCTTGCTACTCGGCATCCCACTCAATCTTTGCATTCTTTTTCAGGAGCTTGAAGAATGGCTTCATTGTTTCAGATTGTTAGAGAAAACTCCTATGTTGTTTTGAACCTGACAAAACTTATCTAAGTTCTATTCTGAAGATTGCTGGATTTTTGTGTCAAAGTTTATCTTACAACAGAAGTCTGCCCACTCTGACAAACTCTAGACTGAACGCAAGAGAAGAATGAAGACTTATCCATATAAGGGATTATCTTTCTTTCTTCAAGGGTTCATTTCGTACAGGATATATATGGTTTTCTGGTTGGAAATATCACATACGAGATTGATTATCTTTATTGGAATCAATTTAGATACATCAAATCATTTCGGAAGGCAAGTTATTTTAGAAAGAATCTACTTATGGAAACCAAGATTTTGATTGTATGAGCGAACATGATTGACGGACTTTCATCACAATCTTCAAACGGCTCGATATCTCCTTAATTGATTCTATCCAACGGGTTGATTGGAAGAATTCCTTTAGAAAGTGTCAACGGTTGAGAATGCATGAATGAATATTTAAGGAGACCCCTCTAGTTGTTCAAAAGAGTGCATGAAAGAAGAATTCCAAAATCTGAAACTTCCCAGTTACTTGTTTTTCCTTACACTGTGCTCAAATTTGTACTTAAAAAAGACAAAGACTTGAAGAGAGACTTTGTGAGAGCAGTAGAGACTCTTCACTGTGAAGTCGAGATCATAAGATTGTAAATTCTCTTTTCATTCTTAGTGGAAGCTAGCCAAAAGGCTGTCAGTGTGGGAGAGTGGACGTAGGCTTGATCTAAGTCAAACCATTATAAATTTTGTGTTCATTTCCTCATCCCTAAACTCCTTTACTTTATTTGTACTTCAATTATGTAGTTAAAGTCTAAACTCTTTTAAAGTATGCTGATCATCAGACTTAGTTTCAAAAGCAAAATATTTTTACTGCTCTTTGCGAAAATTGTCTTCACACATATTCACCCCCCTCTATGTGTTCATACTAGCACTTTCAATTGATATTAAAGCATGGGCCCGTTTGGTTCGACTTTGGGGAAATGTCTTTGGCCAAATGCAAATATCATTAGGGTAAAAGGGTTTTTGGGAATGCTCAGATGTTTGGCAAATTATGCATTGAAAAGTGGCTTGTGCAAAAATACCGTTTGGCAAAACTTATTACAAATGGGCTTTTGTTTTTTATTTTTATTTTTTAAATCTGAAAATTAAATCCGGCGGCCGACGGTGCTGAACGGCCAGATTTGGACGTCCGACCGCCCGAGGTCGCGACCTCGGCGATGCCGTCACCGCGACCTCGGGCGCGCTGGAGGCGCAAAGACCAGATCTGGCCGTCCGTGTCCAAATCGGCCTTCGGACCGCCGATTCGCGACCCGAGGTCGCGCGGACCCAGTGGCGCAACCTCGGCGACGTCGTCGCCGCCTGGAGGCATGACCTCAGGCACCCGAGGTCGTAGAGGCCAGATCTGGCGGCCTGAGGTCACGCAAACCCAAGCGACGTCGCCTGGTTCTCACGCGAACCGGCGATCTTGCCCGGTCACCACCCCTGCACGGTGGTCACCGGTGACGCACGACCCTCAGGCGGCGGCGGCGGTGGCTGCCGGAGAAGCCCGGTGGCCGAGAAGAAGAAGAAGACAGGGGAAGAATAAAGATGAATAGTGGCATGACATTTCCTAAATGCCGAATGCTCAATGCTGCCCCTCCCGAGCTTTCAACATTGAGCATTTGGAATGCTCATATTTGGGCAAAGGAGCTTCCAAAAAATTTGCCAAACACCAAAAATTTTCCCCAAGGGCCCCTTGGGAATGCCCAACCAAACACCCCCCATGTGTGCTTACTTTTTGAAGTGTTTTACTTCTAAGTTAAAGATCCTCTATAGCTAGTATTTTGGGTCTAGGCTTAGTTGAAGGTCAGAGTAACACTAGACCCCCTTACTTCAATGTGAAGGAGTACAATGTATGAAAAAACAAGATGAAGGCATTTCTCAGATCTAAAGATCTTCTAGAGTGGGATGCTGTAGAAAAATGGATCAACCCTAAAGCAACATCAGCTTCATACTAAGGGAAAGAAATTATTGATGCTGGCGAAACAACACGAGCTGAAATTACCAAGAGACAAGCTCTTGATACAAAAGCAATCTACTCTTTATACTGTACCTTATCTTCCACTGAGTATAATTGAATTTCTTCTTGTGAAACAACAAAAGAAGTTTAAGACTGATTACATGTTACCTACAAAGGGACAACCGTGTGAAGGAAACCAAAATAAACATTCTGCTTGAACAGTATGAAACCTTCAAAATGAAGCTTGGAGAATCTATAACTGGTATGTTTAGTCGCTTTACAAATATTGTAAATGGCTTGATTTATAAAAGTCAGCCAATCTTAAGACCAATGAAAGTCAACAAACTGCTACGTGGGCTTTCAAAAGATTGGAATCGTGTGAAGACTTCAATTAAAGAAACTCAAAGGATCATGCCTCTATCAGTTGATGAACTGATAGGAATGCTATAGTCATACGAAGTGGAGCAAATAAATGATGAAGAAGATCCTAAAGGTAAAAAGTCAATTGCATTAAAGTCTAACATTGATTATGATGATACAAATTCAGATGATGATATGGAAGATGAAGAGCTACCACTTATGATTAAGAAGTTCATAAAGCTTAATAAAAAGGGAAGAAGATTCAATTGGAAGAAGCAGAGCACGCATAATTTCCAGAAGAGACCAACGGAGGACAATTTGTCCACTGTTGAAGAAGAAGAAGAAAGGAAAAACTGAGAAGTATAAAAAGGCTCTCAAAGCTGAAACTTAGAGTGACATTGAGTGTGAGGAAAGTGAAGAAGAATATGACAACTTATGTCTGATGTCTCATTCAGAATTAGACTCAGATTCAGACTTAGACAAAAAGGTTAAGGTTAGTAACTCTGGAATTTCTGTTAAAGTCTCTAAGTATATACATGAACTTCGCCTCAGATGTAAAATACCCTCTTAAAAGGATTTTCGAACTAAAAAGGGAGAATTCTAAGCTCAAGCAACATAAAGTTTTTTGGAAAGATAAATTTGAAAGTCTGAATGCAAGTTTTAATAATTTGAAAGAAAATTCTGACTCTCTTTCAAAGGAAAATGCTATTTTGAAAAGAGATACTTCAAATATTACAAAAACATTTTCAAATGATAAAAAAAACTGGTAAAAATTCTTTCAGCTCAAATACTCTACTTTAACAAATCTGGTTTGGGTATGACTTCAGAAACTGTTCCATTAATTGATTTTTCCCAAAGTAAAGGAGAGAATTAAACAAAGACCTGCAAGGGCATTTTACAAAGATCACTTTCAAAAAGTTTTTGTAAAACCTCGTTGGCCGAAGTGCACTTAGATGTTCGAAGTGTAATAGCTTAGAACATTTTGAGAAAGAATGTCCCAAAATTTGGAGATCGATTAAGAAGGAATTGTCAAAGACTGTCTTTAATACTAACTCTCCTGGACCCAAGAAAATCTAGATACCAAAGAAAGTTTGAGTTTTTCTTTTGATCATAAGTCACTATCAAAAGAAAGATAAAATGGTACTTGGATAGTGGCCATTCGAGGCATATGACAGGAGACTCAAGCTGCTTCATGAAGCTTATTACACCGAATGGAGGAAAAGTTTCTTTTGGAGGAAACAACAAAGGAAAATTTGTAGGATGTCTGTGAAGATTAGAAGCCTGACTATCAACAATGTTTCCTTGATGGAAGGATTGAACTACAATCTACTAAACACAAGTCAGCTTTGCGATACTGGTTTCAGAATAAACTTCCAAGAAGGCATTTGTTCTGGAACGAGTCAAGACTTTTCTCTATCTTTACTGGGCGAAAATATGGCAACATATACCTTCTAGACGTAAATCCAAAAAGTCCTCAGTGCCTTATTTATATTCAAGATGAAGTAAGTCTCTGGCATCGGAAGCTTGGCCATGTTAATATGAAGCAAATCACTAAAGTTTATTCTAAGAAGCCAGTTCGAGGACTTCCTAATCTGGCTTATCAGAAGTCTGAATTACGCACTTCCTATGTTTTGGGAAAACAGGTCAAAAGGCATGAAGGAATATTTAATGAGACCCCTCTAGTTGTTCAAAAGAGTGCATGAAAGAAGAATTCTAAAGTCTGAAGCTTCTCATTTACTTGTTTTTCCTTACATTATGCTCAAATTTGTACTCAAAAAGAGAGAGATACTCATAGAGAGACTTTGTGAGAGTAGTAGAGACTCTTCACTATGAAGTCGAGATCACAAGATTGTAAATTCTATTTTGATTCTTAGTGAAAACCAGCCAAAAGGCTGTCAGCGTGGGAGAATGGACATAGGCTTGATCTAAATTATATGTTCCTTTTCTCGTCCATAAACTCCTTTACTTTATTCGTACCTCAATTATGTAGTTAAAGTCTAAACTCTTTTAAAGTCCGCTGATCATCAAACTTAGTTTCAAAAGCAAAATATTCTTACTGCTCTTTGCGAAAATTGTCTTCACACCTATTCACCCCTCTCTAGGTGTTCATACTAGCACTTTCACAGACAACTGACAAATGAACCTCGCTACATAATTAAGTTGTCCCATCAAGCTGCAGACTTCCTTGGCGGTAGTCGAGGGTTGTAAATCACAAATGACCTTAACCTTTGACGGATCAATCTCTATGCCCCTATTGCTAATCATGAACCTTAACAACTTCCCAGACTTTGCTCCAAAAATGCATTTCGAGATTGAGGCGTAGCTTGAACTTTCGAAGACGTTCAAACAACTTTCGTAAGACTTCAACATGGTCCTCACCTTGTCTTGATTTTGCAATCATGTCATCCACGTATACTTCGATTTCCTTGTGCATCATGTCATGAAATAATGTGACCATGGCCCCTTGATACGTTGCCCCATCATTCTTCTTTAGACCGAAAAACATCACTTTATAGTAGAAAGTTCCCCAAGAAGTTATAAATGATGTTTTGCTCCTATCTTCTTCCTTCATACGAATTTGATTGTACCCAGAAAAACTATCCATGAAGGAGAATAATTCAAACCCCACTATACTGTCAACCAGGACATAGATATGTGGGAGTGAAAAGTCATCCTTGGGACTAGCTCAGTTTAGGTCACGATAGTCAACACACGCCTTAATTCGTCCATCTTTCTTCATTACAGGCATGGTGTTTGCTACCCAATCAGAATAATGCGTCATTTCAATAAAATCTACTTTTAGCAGTTTCATCACTTCCTCTTCGATCTTCTTGGACAATTCTGGTTTAATTCTCCTAAGCCTTTGCTTCTTGGGTGGCACATTAGGATCCATTGGCAAAGCGTGTTCCACAATTTTAGGGTCCAGTCTTGGCATGTTGGCATATGTCCAAACAAACACATTTTCATATTCTTTCAGGAGATTAGTCATCATTTTCACCACTGACTCTGAGAGACATGCTCTAATCTTTACTTCCCTGACATTCTCTGCATCACCCAAATTTATGGTGACTGTTTGTTCTTCTGTCAACGGCTTCAATTCTCCGTGTCAATTCCAATCACGCTCAATCCCCTTCTGATCATCGTCGATGTTATCGGAACCTAAGAGACTTTCTTCATGCACATCCAGGTCACATGAGTCCTTATCATGATTATGCATAATGTAATGCCTGAGATGCGATGAGATAAGTTAGAACACATCAACAATAAAGATGATGCATGTCGTTTTTGAAGGATTTTTTGAAGTATTTTTTTTTATAAAAAGTTTCAAGAACTCATCCTCATATCCTCGCATTTCATCGCCCTTACAAAATAGTCAAACTAGGGAGCATGTGGAGGCCTAGGCCTCAGCAACTATCATAGGACTAGTTTGATATGCTTCTGCGTGACTTTCATAAAACATGCGTCTATTTTATTAAATGAGAAAAGATAAGGCTATATTTTAACATACACCACCCTCGATCAACGGCTCAAGATTAGGGTTGACCATAATTCGAACTACAAACGACATAAACAAGAAAGAAAAAACTATGAGATCCCACGCAGGGAAGAGGACATAAAATAGAAGACTAAGCTAAATGAGAACTGCCCTACTCTGGAGGGACAGCTATGACTTTAGATGACTCAGCTTCCTCGCACACCAGGATGGCACATATGAGATCCTCCTTGAATAGCTCGATCACACCATTGATGGCACCCTCTTCCTCGGACAGCATCCTTGGAGGTCCCGGAAATGTCTCTTCTAGCAACGGGAAAAAAGACTTCTAACTGCCCCCGTTATCCTCGGTTCGGGCGATGTGCTCACCTTGGTCTCCATACTCACTTCAGCCTCCTTGGGCATTTTGACCTCTCTGCCTTCCATGACTTCCTCGATTGCCACGGCCACCTCACTCCTTATGGCCTCCTCGCCACTCAACATATCCCAAGCCTCTTCTCTTCAAGTTTTTGCAAACTTCGAGAGTTTTTGTGCGCCTAGATATGTAATCCAAGGCGCTCTCTAGAGTTACACTCACTTGCCAGCATGACTTTTCCCACCACTATGGCCAGCTTAGACAATTCATGGGCCTTTGTGAAAGAACTCGTAGGCACATGAATCATGGATACTAACTTGAAGGTTTGAAAGCTTGACTCGTTGATACACTCAAGGTCCACGTAGGGGATGACCCTCTCATGGTAGATCTTGAAATTAGATTCCCCATGCACAATTATAAGCTTGTTGCCAACCACAAATCGCACCTTCTGATGAAGGCTGGAAGGAATGGCACCCGTCATGTCGATCCATGACCTTCCTAGCAGAAAGTTGAAGGCACTTGATATGTCTAACACTTGAAACAAGACTTGGAAAAGTACGAGGCCGATCAGCAGCTCCAGTTCAATTTCACCTATTACCTCATTCTTCATCCCATCAAAAGCTTGCACAGTCAACTCCGAGATCAATGCCAAGACAGTGGAGTGTAGCCAACGGGCATATATTGAGTGTAGAACAGTTGTCGATTAACACCCTACAAACAAGAGTGCTCTCATGCTTCACTAAGATGTGCAGCGCTTTGGTATAATTGGGACCATCAGGGGGAAAATCCTCATCAGTGAAGGAAATTTGATCTTCCGATAGAATGGCCTCAACAAATTCTTCCAATTGGACTTCATTGATTGTTTCTGGCACGTGCACCTCGTTAAGGACTTTCAGCAAGACATTCATGTGCTTCTCGGAAGATTTGAATAGCTTTAGGAGTGAGATTTGAGCTGGTAATTTCCGCAATTAGTCCACCACCTTGAATTCACTGGATTTCACTACAGCCAGGAATTGTTTCGCTTCTTCCTCAGTCACGGCTTTCTTTTTCTACTCCTTTATCGGGTGTGTAACAGCGGCCCAATCATGTGACTATGTCCACCTCATTTGTTCCTTAATTCCAAGGTACTTCTTTGAGATCGAATTTAGGAGGGTGCTCTAACACTATCATTCCATCCTCCTCATATGGTGGCAATTCAATGGTGATCGGCATCATGCTCCCTCCCGTGATTTCGATCGCTGACAACTCCTCGACCATGAGGTCGATCACGGTGGGCTCAGTGATTTCCATCTCAACATCACTAACGGGCTCCTCATTAGACAGTTCTATCACCATTGGGGTTATCATAGCTACCACCCTTCCTCGTACAATGCCGATGTCTTCGAAACATCAAGCACAATCTTCTTCGCTCGGGAGATACCAACAAGATTGCAAAAAGACGAATGGAATGATGATGGCACTACCATGGACACGAACCTCTCTTCCTTTTCTCCATGTCAGGAGATACGAACAAGATTGCAAAAAGACGTGGTTTAGTTTCTTCTCTAAGGTCACATCTTCCTCACCTCTATAGTATCTTGCCAGCACTAGGGACTCATATAATTTGGAAGCATCTACCACTGGAGGGCATTGACCTACCGACGTCTCCTCAAAAATCGAGTTCACTCCCTCTGCATTTTGGTAAAGGGTTCTGTTGCATGTTAGGTTGAGCTTCCTTGAAAGTCAAGATGCCCTTATCCAGCAGCTGTTGAACTTTGTATTTCAGCACATAGCAATTATCTACGTCATGTCCCCTTTCTCCCATGTGATACTTGCATGTTTTGGTCATATCGAATTTGGCAAATTTCGTTGGATTGTCCCTAGGTACTTCCTTTGCAACCATCCTCTTTTCAAGAAGCATGGGCAATAGCTTTGACAATGGGCGCAATAGCGGGGAAAACTTGTAAAGATTTTCCAAGGAAAAAGTACATACGACTTGTTTAATAGCCAAATTAAGTGCTATATAATTAAAAATCCAACACTTTGATGAGATTAAACTTGTTTGCAAACTTTCAATAAATTTTATTTAAATCACTACATTTGATCAAAATTCCAACTTATTTGGTAAGAAAGGGCATTACTTAATTCGCTCAAATAAAAAATAATTACTAAATCTTGCCAAATATATTTACAAAGCCAACCAATAATGGTCATTTTCTTATGTTTGTAAAGGATTGATAATATTCAACTATCGATTTTCAAATATCATCCTATTTTTGGCACTTAGGCTGCGCATGACAACGCTTCTTGGCTGGGGAAGATTTTTTTTTTTTTTTTTCAGAAATAGTTCTTTTCTTTTTCTATTCCGGGGAACAATTTTTTAGTAAAAAACGCGTTTGTTAACTGCACAAAATTTCTACTCTTGGAATAGAAAAAGAATAGAAATGTGTTTGGTAACACAACAGTTTCTTTTTGTATTTATTCATTTTTATTTTTGTTCACGGTCGGCGGCGGCCGATGGGCTCTGCGGCGGTGGTCGCCGGTGACGGTCGGTGGCAGGCGATCATGCAGCGGCGGCGGCGGCCGGCGCAACGATCGGCAACGAGCAGCGGCGGTGTCAAAGGCCAACGGCGGCGGTCGATGGTGGCTCCGAGCGATTGAAGGTGGCCGCGGCAAGAGAGAGAAACAAAAAAAAAGGAATTTGGCATATTTCTAGAAATTGTTCCCGGGAACAAGAAGCTACTTTTTTTGTTTCTCAAAACTGTTACCGGGAGCAAAAAAAATAGAGAAATTGTTCCCTAGAACAAATGCTTTACCAAACAAGTTTCTATTCTTTTTTATTTTGGAGAATAAAAAAACAAAAATTGGGAGAAACAAAAACGTTACCATGCATTGCCTTAGTGTAATCAACACTTAAAATATAGTATTTAAAACTTTAGCACTTAATTTTCAATTTTATCACACGTGTGTACAATCTCCATCCATTACTTCTTTGTGTGGTTCTCGAACTTATAATTTGTGCAATCAAATCATTATAGCTTGTAAAAATTTCCAGTGAAGTCTCTTAAGCCCTTTTAATGTCGCTAAAAAATTGAATATTCAGCAATTAATGAGGCTAAGGTTATTTGATAAACTTAATTTGGATTGACCTAAAATACTCAATTAAGTCATAAATCTACCTAAGGTAGTAAGTAAGGGATTTTTTTTTTTTTTACCACATGAACTACTAACAAATACTAGGGGTCAAAACACCAAACATTGGTGTAGTAAGGAAGGGTGAACTCCAATGTGGGATGGCTTACTTAATTTATTCGATAGAAAAATAATTCATGATAATTCGCATCTTGACTCATATATTAGTAATATCTATAAATATTTATCGTCAGTATATATTTTTGTGAGAATTTTGATTATATTCAGTTAGAACTTTCTAATTGTCATCAAACGACTTTAGTTTTCAAATTTTTGGGATTTAAAATCTTCAAGACTAAAAATTCAGTACTAAAATTTTGGACATCTATTTTTCAGTTTTATTAAACTAGCTATAGTTACTGATTCCAACAGATTAAAGGTCTCAAGTCTATCAGTAGTAGCAAAATAGATGATGCTGAAACAGTCGGCACGAGGGAGGATAATCAATTTTAGTGAACCAAGTTGTGGAAACATAATTGAGGATACAATTAAGAAAATTTTCAATAGCTTCTCATATACTGTGATATGGTTTCTTATTCTGCAGTGGCATTAATTACTCCAATGTCGTGCTTTTGATCATGACCGATTGACAAACTTAAACCTAACTAAAATAAGAAGGGTTCGGACAATTTGACCCTTTTCGGGTAAATAAAAAAGGACGTAAGATAAGGGGATTATCAGGAATTTTTCTCCCATTAATGTATCATAATCAGTAGGGAGATTTCATCCCTTATCCGCTCTTTCCAGTATTTGACATACCATAGAAATGAAATTAGGAATATCGAATCTATATCAAAGAAAGTTTTAACTTTTGAAATCAGGGTATGCGTTGTTATTTGATACATTGTGGTTAATAACATTGGTAAATTAGTTTAAGGTACGGAAAGAGAGGGATTCGAACCCTCGGTAAACAAAAGCCCACATAGCAGTTCCAATGCTACGCCTTAATTTGATTATGTTGGGATGGCGATGAGGGGACTTGATTGTAAAAATCTAGAATTGAATTTTACAAAATTTGAGGATTACATACGGAAGGTAGATTAAGCTTTACGGTCGCGGTCCAGAGTCTTAACTCCACGAAGGCGGAGTTACCATGACCGTCGCTGTAGGGAGCTGCACATGCTTGGAGCAGCTTAGAGCTTAAAGTCGGCTTTCTGCATGCTACAAGCCTGTGGGGGTGTAATATATGGGCCAGCCAGGCCATGTCTCCAAAAAGTCAAGCCCAAGCCCAACCCTCTTTTTCTCCCTTCTTATTTGAACTCATGCAATTGAAGCACATAAGGAAAAGAAGCTGAAGCAGAAAACGAGGAGGCAAAGAGGAAAAGAAGAAAAAGAAAAGAAATTGCCACGCGTAGCCGACCTAGACACATCGACTATCTGAATCAACTACGAATCATAATGCCTAGTAAGTATTAAAGTAGATTATTTGTCTAATTGGAGTAATTATGAAAGTTAGGGCACAAATTTGGAGTTATGTAAATTTTGAACTACGAGGTTCAATTAAGGAGTTTTTAAAGCTACGATTTTTGTGGAAATAGTAATCTAGAGCATTTTAGAGCAGTAGGTTTTGACAAAACTCAATATCAAAGTATGGTTGGTTTGGAACCAAGTTCCGAAGTCTTGCGTGTGAGTTAGGTGTTACAGTGAATAACAAACGTATGCCATAAACGAGCTTCTTTGTAGCACTTAGGAGTCGATATGTTGATGGTTGAACGTTGTTTAGTCGAGTTGTTTGTTAGAGTTGTGTATTACTCGGTTTTTAATATCATTTTTCAATTAATTGATAGGAGTACAAATGCGTCGGTTTAAGTAACTACTGTGGGTTGATTTTTACTGTGGGTTAATTTTTGGTTTTTCCTAGGTGAGTAATACTATATATTCTTTGAGTTTGTAAACCCATATTTCAAAATAAAATGGATAAGTTATGTTTTGAGTTAAGAATGAACATATTCCTTGCATAAATTGGATCAAGCATTTACTTCTTTGCATTTTAGATGTGAAAATATTATCTTTTGATTATACTCTAAACCCGTCGACCAACATGCCTCGGCCGTCGCGGCTCACTCCGGACATGGTGCGCCTTCGCCCGAGCCTGCTACAGATGAACCCATCGGCATTAATTCCGAGGGCGCCGTGAGATAAGGTTTTCCAAATGTGAGGCGAGTCCCTTTGCCGCTCAGATCTAGCCTGACTCGCTTTCGCCCGTCGAGGGCCATGAAGAGCAAACTTCACGTTGTGGGGCTCGGTAATATCATCCTTCGTATTGGAATACTCCCTCCAACGGTCAGTTTATTTAGGGCATGCATGTTTATGTTCATTTTTTCTGTTTGTGAACAAAAATTCTCTTTTTTTTTTTTGTTCCAGGAAAATAATAAACAGAAACGCCCTTATTTACATTTTTGTTTCAAATCTGTTTTTTTGTTACCAGGAACACATTTGGAATAGAAACAAGAAACAAAAAAAAAACTTGTTTCTAAAACAATTTTTAAGAACAAATTTTCTCTCTCCTATTTTTTTTCTTCTCTTTTTTTTTTCTTTTTTTTTTTCTTTGGCCGGTTGCCGGCCTCGGCCATGACCGGCGACCGGCCGTCAAGGGCTGGCGACCTCGCCGAGAATCCCCACCGCCCGGGCAACCGGTGGCTAGGCGAGTTCGGCCTTCGGCGAGGCTGAGCTCGCCCAGCCAAGGCGAGCCGAGCCTCGCCCAACCACGGCGAGCTTGGCCTCGCCGAGGGCTGCGAGCCTCGCCGTGGCTGGGCGAGGCCGCCGGTCCTCGTCGGCCGGTCGCCGGCTATGGCTGAGGTCGACAACCAGCCAAAAGAAGAAAAAAAGAAAAAGGAAAAATAAAATTTAAAAATTTTAAAAATTAAAAGAAACAAAAAAGAACACAAATTTATCAAATGTGTTTCAGTTCTTTTTTTTATTCTCGAACAAGTTTAGCAAACGCGTTTTTGGTAAAAAATTGTTCCACAGAACAGAACTGGAACAATTTTTTTAACAAAAACACAAACAAACGCACCCTTAAATACCAACTCCCTATTCTATTTATAATCTAATATGACTCCATCTCCATCTGATCAATTACTTGTAAAGCTGTCTTGACTTTGCTTTAATAATACCACTACAGCTGTTAGTAATTAAAATTGAACAATGCCATCGAGTTCGTCGACAAACTCTTAGTAAATACCTTGGCCTGCTGCGGAATTTCCTTTCGTGTTCGTCCGCCTCTTCTTTTACATTTGTAGAACCAAAGTGAAACCTGATCTTTATACCAGGGGAAAGAAGTCCTTATGGCGAACTTGGAGGCAGGAGCTAGCGGCGACAATCCACCAGGAGTCAAGTATCAGGTGTTCCTGAGTTTTAGAGCGCCCGATACTCGTCGCGAATTCACCAATACCCTTTGCCACGGCATAACCGATGCTGAGATCCGCATCTTCATGGATGATGAAGAGCTTTAACCTGGGGAAAGAATCAGCCAATAGCTTCCGCAAACAATCGACAACTCGAAAATCTGTATGTCCATCTTCTCTAAAAACTATGCTTTGAGTCATTGGTGCCTCCGGGAGCTTGCGAAAATGATGGAGAACATCTCTGAATCCAAAGAAGATGGAAATAAGAAGGTGATGCTTCCAATCTTCTATGACGTGAAATCCGATGACGTGAAGCTGAAGACGGCCCTGTACAGCGAGGCCATATCGAATTTGAAGCAACAGAAGAGAACAAGTTCAGCCCGGAGGAAGTAAAGAAGTGGAGAAGGGCTCTCCCGGAAGTCAACGACACAAAGTGATGGGAGCTGGAGAACTATCAAGGGTAACTAATTTATAATTTTCTTTTTCTTTTTCTAGGCCGAATTATCGAAAAATAAAACTGTGCAATAGAATGTGAGAAATAGCTAGTTATATATCATAAGACATCAAAATCTGTCTTCAAAAATCAAAATTGTCTGTTCCAAGTATCCTTTTCACTTTTATACTTGTAAGACTTCAGCTTTGGGTCTCCTGCTCCTGGACTCCTTTCTTTTTTTTAATCATTCGAAAGACAAAAGCCCTTATAGATTTCTTTTCCAAATATTTTTGACGTTGCATAAAGAAAATATTTCTGCTAGATTTATTAGCAAAGTTTTAAGGTCATGAGACT
Source organism: Eucalyptus grandis (assembly GCF_016545825.1). Lineage (NCBI taxonomy): Eukaryota > Viridiplantae > Streptophyta > Magnoliopsida > Myrtales > Myrtaceae > Eucalyptus > Eucalyptus grandis. The sequence goes on from NC_052612.1 coordinate 10,088,744, forward strand.
CTAAACAATCTCGCTAATCCCCTCCTACTTGGCTGAGGGTCCAGCTGCATACAGGAATTGTTATCTGTGTCTCAACTCTAATGGTTTAACTTTGTGGCAGACATGGGGAGCTTGTCAAGTTGGTTGTTGATGAGGTTATGTATAAGCTTAAGTCGAGACAAGAAAAGTGACTGATGATTTGGTTGGGATTGACGATCAGTTATCGGCCATAAACACTTTACTAGACATGAACTCTGGTGGCATGCGGCTTGTGGGAATTCATGGCATGGGTGGTATTGGGAAAACCACTCTTGCCAAGATCATCTTCAACCAACTCCTTATTTTGGAAAATACAACAATTTCCTTGATGACGTACAGAAAAAGTCGCAAAATGAGGGCTTTGTCAAGCTGCAAGAACAACTGTTATCTGATATCATTAATTCTAGAGTGGCTCGCAACATTGACATAACTGATTATGGAATGAACGTGATTGGAGAAAAAATTGGCAATAAAAAGGTGCTCATTGTTCTTGATGACATTGATGAGAGCGAGCAAATTGAGGATCTTAGTGGGAAAGATTCTCTGTATCCTGGAACTAGGATACTTGTTACCACTAGGAAAAAATGGTTTTGAAAATTAAGGATTTGAGTACGAAATCCTATCTTATGAAATGGGGGCATTGAATGATGACGACGCACTTCAGCTTTTCTCTAGGCATGCATTTGGCAGAGACTCTCCTCCAAATCCTTACTATAGTCGTTCAAAAGAAATTGTCTCTACCCTGGGAGGGTCTCCTCTAGCTCTTCAAGTAATACGTGCATTGCTTGCTCATCACAAAGAGAGAAAATACTGGGAAGAAACATTGGACAAATCAAGTAGAACACCACATAAGGATGTCTTGGGAAAGTTAAGGATCAGCTATGATGCCTTAGTGAGCGATGAATAACATATATTTCTTGATATTGCATGCTTTCTCTATGGCACCTCGAAACACCTAAGGTCGCCATAGGTACCTATCACTCCACCTAAAGAACACTAGTTACATCTCTTAGTAGAAGCATCGTAGTTCATAGGCATTTTTTTTTTTTTAAAAACGGTCCCAGCGCAACTCATTAGCGGAAGCATAAACAAGTCTCACCATTCCTCCCTCCAATAACCATAATGCAATGCACACCAGCTACACATCATATGAAAAGATGAAGCCGAGCCACTTTTATTTACATATTTTCATGATGGATTTCTCGGGTCAATACAACCAAAAAGAAAAGCCAAGATTTTTCAACTAAACTTGGCCACAACCCAAAAGAGATCTCGACCCCTATATCAATCACGTGTCATCCTCCATCTACAAGTGTCGACTATCCCCAAAAAGTGTCAGCTCTCCACTCCTCACGCGAGCCATCACACCTACCTCGGTGCGTCAGGCGATGGCGGTGGCAACATCCCCCGAATCACTCCGTCACGGCGGACGTGGACCGACAAGAACTCCTGGATGACCGGGCCCCTAACCAGGCCCACATCATGCATCACCAGCACGCGAAACCGTATAAACATCAGACCAGGGATGGTAACGCAATCAATCTCCAAACACTCGACCTCCACGTTAGATGGAAGGCCGTAAAAGGTACCCCGCGTGACCGGAGGGAGAGGCATCTTTCTAATCTGAAATGTTAGTCCCCAAAAGGGGTGAGTACAACCACTCAGCAGGTAAAGATCCATTAAACTACTCAATGCATCGCACAAAACAATCAAGACATCACAAACAAAGCACATATCATTCATGCATCCAGACATAACTTACCTTGTAGACATGCATATGTCATCATACCATATGTGCATGCACCATCATGCACTCATCATCAAGCATTCATGCATATCCATGCCTCATGTGCATATGTTCCTTGCATTCATACATATCATATCATATAGCCATGCATACATGTCACCATACCATGCATGATTCAATTTCAACTTTTATCTTTCAATTGGGTCACCACATTTCTCTTTCCCGGGACTAGTGATTGCATCCCACATTTTATCGCTCGCACCCCACCTGGCATCGCGAGGAACCTCCGGCACACACCGCCGGGCATCCGGCACCCCCACATCCCGAGCATCTCGCATCCGAACTGGCATCACGAGGTATCCCCTCGGCACACACCTCCGGGCATCCGGCACTCCCCTTACCGGGCATCCCGACACTCCCGGGGCATCGTCGGCTCACCCCTCCGACAGTATTCTCATTTGTCATACTCATATTCACAATTTATGTCTCAATATCAACATGGCACATGATGCGATGGCAATCAAGTCAATTTCAGCTTTTCATTATATATCTAATGTCAAATATCATCACATGTGCAGCAAGCTTCAATCACTTACAACAATACAATTTATGGGGCTCATGCAAAACAGGATGGTCAATGCATTACAGCCTTTGAAATTCGCACAATCCAACATGCACAGTTTTAGAAAATATTTCCATTAAATACCCAAATGACCTTTAAAAATTATGAAATTTGAACATGTGATATTCAAGACATAAAGGCAGATATTTCATGAAGAACACTGCACCAAAAATCCTTCATATCATGCGGTATAGACCAAGCATCACAGCACCATTATTATAACCATTTAACTTGCACAGTTTTTGAAACATTTTTAGTTAAATAGGAAAATGAACATAAAAAATTATGAAATTTGAATATGTTACAGGGAAGACATAAATAGAGATACTTCATGAAGAACACTTTGCCGAAAGAACCTCATACAAAATGATATAGCCCACGCATTGAAACTGACTAAGTCCGAACGTGTCAGATTACACGGTTTTATAAATATTTTCGATTAAATACCCTAATGACCTTCACAAATTATGAAATTTGACTATGTGGTATTCAAGACCCTAAGGTAGATTTTTCATAGAGTAAAAAAGTCATATTCTTCCTAGATAATTAAATATATGCAGTTAAAACTTCTGTTCCTAGTACTGAAATCTCCAGATTCTACACCCTCCGAAAAAACCATGATTTCACCTACCTATTCTTGTTGGTTTTCTCTAAATTTTTGATATGTTAAACCTCATGACGTCCTTTACATCTTTTGTTAAGAAATAAAAGTAAAATTTCAACAAAAAGTTGGCCTTACAGTCCATGCATTCATCAAAGGTAGTTACCGAAATTTCCAGATTTAGTCTTTCCAAAGAATAGAGATTTCACCCACTTATAATTGTTCTTTTTGTCCTAAATTTAAGTATGTTATATTTCAAGAAGTCCTTAACAACTTTTATTTATAAGTCATGGCCAAAATCCAACTCAAACATCACATGCAAGCCAATAGAACATCCAAGGTCGAACTGTTTTCTCAAGAACAGTTTACTAGCCTCAAACATCCCTTTTAAAACTTCAACTTTTAACACCCTAAACATCCGAAATTTATCACCATTCAAGCACACATACTAGGCACAACATGCAAGAGCAGATCAAGGATCCCACTTGCCTCTAGACCGAGCAAACAGCGAGCACACCGCGACTGGACACGGCGGCGATGGACGACGGATGCACGGCCTCTCCTCCTTTCCTCTTCTCTTCTTCCTTTCTTTCTTCGCTTTCTCTCCTCTCTCTCTCTCTCTCTCTCTCTCTCTCTCTCGGATGAACCCCCTCTCTCTCTCCCTCTCTCTCGCTTAAACCAGCATCATCCTCCCTTAATTTTTCTTCCCCTCCATCATTAGCTATCATTAGGTCATGCATGGAGGGCACTTGGCAGCTAGGAGGGACAAATGGCCTTCTTCATGCAAGATGGGCCTCCATTTTTGGCTGGGCTTAGGCCAGCCATGAGCCGACGGCTGCTTCCTCTCCTTGGCTTCGTGGGCCGGCCGAAGATGGGGTGAGGTAATGGGCTGATTTGGGCTTTTAACTGTTCAGCCCATCCTCATCCTATTAATTCACCTAATCCTTAATTATATATATATACACCTAATTGAGATTTATTTTTCACCAAAACTTTGTGACCCAACTTAATAAATTCCAATCCATAATCCACATGGCCAAAAATAGAATTTTCCTATCAAATAATTATTCACCAAAAGATTGGCCAAAGTCTTAATGCAAGACATGAATTAGAGCACCCCTAAAGATTGGCAAGGAATTCTAGGATGCCACATTCTCATCAATGAGAAGAAGATCAACCCAATTTACGTGTGGAAAGATTGTGACTTAAGCCCCAAACATAGTATTAATGTCCTCATCAATGTGTCCATGATAAAGGTCCTGAATGACAGTAAGATTTGGATGCATGATCAATTTAGAGATCTTGGAAGGGCAATTGTTCGTCAAGAAATTCTGGAGCACCCAATGAAGCAAAGTAGGGTGTGGAATGATGATGATGCCCTTAACATATTGAGATCAACAGAGTTAAAGCATGCCTTTTACTTGAAAATCATTACGTTAAGATACATGTAAAGTGAAATGAAGTCTAACACAAATTGTACAGACAAATCCTCATTGTTTGTTTGGCTTGGCCGAGTAAGGAAAATTTTCAAGCACTCAAACTGCAATGAGAAATTTGGGAAGATGCTCGTGCTATCGTTACTCCTAACGTGATTAGACACTTTCAACATCTGTGTTTCCTTTGGTTAAAAGACGTATCCTGCGAGGGGGGACTTCACAGGTCAGGTTGTCTTTCATAATTGAAATAGATTCATTGGCATTACTTGGATTATCCTTTTTGTCTATCTCCTCAAGTTTTAAGAGCAACCAATTTGTGTCTAGATAATCTAGTCGTGGTAGAGCTTTTTGGAGATCAAATCAAAGATGTTTGGTAGAAAGCCTAATCAAGGTATGTCAACAATAACTTATAGCAGAAAAACTGTCTCAATTTAAGAAAGAATCAAAATGGTTTTGGTCTCTCTGACTTGCAATACTTTTGCAATTAACCGTTTTCCTGTGGGTCATTCACTTTTGGAGGAGGGAAAGAAATTGGAAGTTCTCACTCTTGAACATAGTTTGGGCATAACTAGAACACTAAGTTCTCCTAAATGCTCAACTTTAGAAAGACTGACTCTTCAACATTGTGCTCATTTGGTGAAAATTGATTGCTTCATTGGGTTTAAGAAACTTAAATATTTTCCTAAGGAAATTGGAGATCTAGTAAATCTTCAATACTTCTCTATAAGGGACTGTTCCAGCTTGAGTGAACTCCTCGACTCGGTTTCACAATTAACATTGTTGATGAAGTTGGATTTATCATCCACGATGATTAAAATATTACCCGATTCTATTGGTAGACTAACACATTTGGTAACTCTCAAGATCTCATTCACACCGATTATCGAACTTCCAAACTCTATACATGGATTATAGAGACTTTCATCTATCCATACAAGTCACGAAATGATTGAGGAATGCCCCAATTTCAGGGTAAACTTAGAATCCTTACGAGCATGCAAGTTGGTACGTGGGGCTTATCTAGCACGATGGGAGTTACCTAGCATTATCGGCAGGTTGAGGAATCTAGAAGAGTTATACACTTATTATTTTCCAGAGCTAGTGTGTAAAGTTCCTCCTGAAATTGGAGAATTGTCTTGCTAAGAATCTTAAGCTTAAAGTATACTCAGATCATTAGCGTGCCTGAGACTAGCCAAACATGAGACATAGAAGGTTGTGATGAGATTCAAGATTTGCCTAGGCTTCCTGACAGTTTAATCATTTTGCATATGAAATCCCAGTCGTTCCATATAGTCCCTAACCTCTCAAACCTTACTAATTTAGTTGAATTGCTTCTATCTGATAGCTCTGAAAATAGACAATCTTCAAATATAATTTCAACTTGTGACTTACAGTGGATTGAGAAGTTATCCAAACTGAAAAAGTTGAAATTGTGCATCTTAAATGTCCTGTTGCTGCCTCCAGAGTTGAGTTCTCTTCCTTTGCTCAGCCAGCTTACTTTAACTGGACTAGACCTGCAAACCATTCGGAAACTTCCATCTTCCTTGCTGGAGTTGGAACTAAAAAATATCAAGTCAATAGATTTAGTCATTGAGCTTGAGAAAGTTGATAGAATTGAGGCTTTTTGAAATACATCTCGATGGCCTTCCACAGTTGGAAGACTTGACTGTGGCGGAGTGTGGACTCCTCGAGAGATTGTGCATTCTGTCAACCATATCGAAACTGAAACAAGGCAAGGTATCTTCTTGTGCAAGGCTAGTTGAAATTCGATTTCTCGGTGCATTGGAATCATTGGAGAAGCTTTCAGTCGAAGGATGCTATTATTGAACTTGAAGAGCCTGAAGGATTAAGAATCCGGGAGATCCCGGAGCCACAGGACATCGAGGGCCTCGATGAATGGAGACAACGTAGTACAAGCCGGAGACATACAAGGTGCGTCTTCTACTTTTCTCAAATTGTACACATTGGACATCGCCCTTTCCCCTGTTTTGTTTATTCTCAAACATAAAACTGGAAGGTCCCGTGGAAAGAGTTTCTGACAGACAATTTAATAGATAGTATCCTCGTTAGAACTCCCATACATACGGACCAAATTCTATTTTTGGATACTCTGAGTGTTGAACTGATTCTAAAATGTGCAATTGGCGATCAATCTTATGTTCGACATCATTTTCTAGTTAATCAAGTTAGACAAAGTTAACGGTAGGACTTGGTTGTATCAATTTGAAAGTTTTAGAGTTTACTTGCATTTTCATTATAAATTTTAGGATATTGAGTACATTTATCCTAAAAAAATTGTGGATGCAGCTTCATAAGGTTGAAGAGGCCAATTGCTAAAATTGGAGAAAAGAAACTAAAAAATTCTCCTTGAAACGGGTCGACTCCTCCGGACATTATAGTGGTTATAAACTCAATACGTTTGATTTTGTGGATGAACCAATTGTTGTCCAGACATTATAATGGTTATAAACTCAATACGTTTGATTTTGTGGATGAACCAATTGTTGTCTCATTCGAGACTTATTTTATTTTATTTTATTTTTATTGAACATCTTTTGCTTTATACATATGATCAGTGATTCCCTAAATTCTAAGGATAATTATCGAAAAGAGAATTAGACCTATTGCATTGACACAAATTCAATGTTATTTTTTTTATTTAATCAATTTAGTCCTGAACTTTTTAATAATTTGTCAATATAGTTTTTATATCCAATTTTGACTGAAAATCATCGACGTGCAGTCCAATGCCCATTTTATGCCGCATAATCGATGCTAACAAGCTGCATTTTCCCCCCCTTTTTCTTGTTTTTTCCCCTTCTTCCTCCACCGACCACAAGTGAGAGCTGTGATGCCTTGGCTGGATGTTATTAGCACTCGCCTTGCAATGATTATAATAAATAGAGCAACTGGATCCCGATTAACCAATCACAATCATAGTCTCGTGCCTAAATACTCATGAAAAGGTCCCAAAGCATATTATTAGATGATAACTAGTTAGTTGTTATAACTATGGTCATGTGTGATTAGATGCGATTAAATGAATATTCTATTGCTCATTCATAGTCACACATAGATGTTAACCGACACTTGTGCACATCACCCATTGATTAAAGATCTAGCTCAAAGGATTTTTCTTAAAATTGCATGCAAAGAAATAGCTCATTTATATATTGGACTAATACTAAGAAAAACCCTAGATTGGTAGATATGTGACGAATTTACCCTTCATTAGTTTTCGTTAATTATTATCGTCAAATTATTGAATCGAATGAAATGTGATGGTTGATGGATATATCAGTTTGATATTTTACACTCGGTTACAATTTGTGGCTTTTTGTAGTATTCACTAATTTAATAAAAATTATCAAATTATCAAATGGTAAATTTGTCACATGTGTATTAGTTTGAGATTTTTGATAATAAAAAAACATGTTTGGGATAAATTAGTCACATGTAGACTACTTTAGGGTTTTTGATGGTAAAAATATTAATTTTGGATATATTTGTCACGCATGCATGGGCTTGAGATTTTTTTTATTATTAACACTTTATCTATTAGGTATAAAGTTGGAAAAAAAACAAAATAATTAAATAAAATTGTAGGAGCAAACTTCCTGCTTGCTTCCCACCTCTCTCGCATCGGTCCTCCACCTTTCTTTTGCATTTTTTTTTTTTTTGACTGCATCTTTTTCAACTACAAGGTCGTTCTTGCTTTGAAGAACCATCTTCTCTTTGTTTCCCGAAAACAACTCAAAGGTGATTCCATCATACATGATGGAGTTGCGAAAACTTCTGGATAGGTACTTCATCTGAACTGAATTCTTCTTCTAATTCTTCTTTGTTTTCCATTACTCTTATTTTGGTGGTCCTTATTTCAAATCAATACGTTCTAAGAAGAAATATTGGAATATCAATCTCATCGATCTCATAAGTATCATACCAAATCCCATCCATCAAATCACTTTTTTTCGAAAAGACGAGACATCTAAGTCATACAAGTAAAGAGATCATCTTTGGATTGATGATAAAATAGAATCCTCCAATTAATGATAAAGAAAGAGAATTCTTGGTTCAGTTTTCCACTTTTTGACTCATTGATCATTTATCAAAGAATGACTATGGTTATCAAATGATTGAACAACCGGGAGCAATTTACTTACGATACTTAGTTGACATTCATAAAAAGTATCTAATGAATTATGAGTTCAATACATTTTGAAAGACAGATATTCCTTTCATTATCAAACAATTCTTATTCTTCTAATCTTCTTCCATTACTCTAATTTCTTTCTTCTATGATGATCTAGTGAATAGGAAAACAACATCTTCCTCCTTTTTTTTTGCAATCTGTTTCTTCTTCTTCTTATTTCTATTACTCAATTCTCCTTCTTCTTTGATGATCTAGTAGGGTCATTAGCTCTCAAAAACCATAAAACAACTCGAAGGTATATCGCTTTTCTTCTAATTCTTCTTCTTTGTCCTCCTTTACTCTGATTGTCCTTCTCTGATGATCTACTAAACAAGAAAACAAGTATCTTCCTCCTCTTTTTCGACTGCAGGGATCATTAGCTTTCAAGAACCATAAAACAACCCGAAGGTATGTCGTTCTTCTTCTAATTCTTCTTATTTGTCCTTCTTTACTCTAATTTTCTTCTTTTCCGATAATCTAGTGAACAAGAAAACAAACATCTTCCTTCTCTTTTTCGACTGTAGGGGTATCTTCTTCTTCTTCTTTCCATTACTCTGATTCTTTTTCTTCTCTGATGATCTAGTGAACATGAAAACAAGCATCTTCCTTCTCTTTTTCGACTGCATGGGTTATTAGCTTTCAAGAACTATAAAACAACTCAAGGTATATCATTCTTCTTCTAATTTTTCTTCTTTGTCTTCCATTACTCTGATTGTCCTTCTTCTATGATGATATAGTGAATAGGAAAACAAGCATCTTCCTCATCTTTTTCAACTGCAGGGGTCGTCTTCTTCTTCTTCTTCTTTCCATTACTCTGATTCTCCTTCTTCTTTGATGATCTAGTGAACAAGAAAACAAGCATCTTCCTCCTCTTTTTTGACTGCAGGGTCGTTAGCTTTCAAGAACCATTAAACAACTTGAAGGTACATGGTTCTTCTTCTAATTTATCTTCATCTTCCATTACTCTGATTCTCCTTTGATGATCGAGTGAATATGACAAGAAGCATGGCATTCAATTCCAAGAGGGAGTGATCAGATTCATCTAATGAGTAATGCATTTCATGTTTGCATACATTCTTTGGTGTTTTGGTTCTTTCATGGCATTTTTGAAGAGTGATGTGTTCTTGTCTACTGTTTCCTGTGAATTGTAGTGAGACATCAATAGGAGCTGAAAGTGATCGCTTGCCCAAGAGTTGCTTGACTGAGGAGGAAATCCAGAAAGTGGTAAGATGAGTGGAAATTGCAATCGTTTTCAGCAAACTAGTACAATTAGGCTTGTGTGATGTTGTAGTTATAAGATAATGTTGATTGATGAAATGTTAAACAGATCAGCAAAGAATTGGAGCTTGTAAAATCTGAATTGAAAAAGGTCAGGAATGAGCAAAAGTCTTTTAAATCTCACTTGGCTGAGCTTGTTGGAAGGTACTTTATCGTTGCTATTGAGCTTTTCATATTGATTGGGTTTGGAAACCTCATATTGCTATGCATTTGCATCCTATTTAATTCACTGTACTCTTTAATATGTTCATTTCTTCTTAGATCTCTGATTATCCTTTTCACCTACCACAAAAGTCAATTGGGTTCCACCAAAATGCATACAAGTGACACAAATTAAGGAGAATTCTTCCAAATCAATCTAAAACTTGATTTCAGTGCAAGATCTTAGAGGTTCAACATCATAATCCCTTCATGCTCCTTCATTACAAATTCCTCAACTTCAGTCTCATGAAATTATGATGTTGAACTTCTAAGATCTTTCATTGAAATCAAGTTTTAGATTGATTTGGAAGAATTCTCCTTAATTTGTCACTTGTATGCATTTTGGTGGAACCCAATTGACTTTTGTGGTAGGTGAAAAGGATAATTAGAGGTCTAAGAAGAAATGAACATCTTAAAGAGTACAGTGAATTAAATAGGATGCAAAGGCATAGAAATATGAGGTTGCCAAACCCAATTATTATGAAACGCTTAATAACCACAATAAAGTACCTTCCAACAAGTTCAGCCAAGTGAGATTTGAAAAACTTTTGCTCATTCTTGACCTTTTTCAATTCAGATTTTACAAGCTCCAATTCTTTGCCGATTTGTTTAACATTTCATCAATCAGCATTATCTTATAACTACAACATCACAAGCCTAATTGTACTAGTTTGCTGGAAATGACTGCAATTTCCACTCATCTTACCACTTTATGGATTTCCTCCTTAGTCAAGCAACTCTTGGGCAAGCGGTCACTTTCAGGTCCCACTGATGTCTCACTGTAGTTCATAGGAAACAATAGACAAGAACACATCATTCTTCAAAAACGCCGTGAAAGAACCAAAACACCAAAGAATGCATGCAAACATGAAATGCATTACTCACAAGATGAATTTAATCACTCCCTCTTGAAATTGAATGCCATGCTTCTTGTCTTGTTCACTCGATCATCAAAGGAGAATCGGAGTAATGGAAGACAAAGATAAATTAGAAGAAGAACCATGTACCTTTGATTTTATGTTCTTGAAAGCTAACGACCCCTGCAGTCGAAAAAAAGGAGGAAGATGCTTGTTTTCTGGTTCACTAGATCATCAGAGAAGAAGGATAATCAAAGTAATGGAAGACAAAGAAGAAGAATTAGAAGAAGAACGATACCTTCCTCTTCACTAGATCATCAGAGAATAAGGAGAATCAAAGTAATGGAAAGAAGAAGAAGAAGAAGAATAAGACAGCCCCTACAGTCAAAAAAGAAGAGGAAGATGATTGTTTTCCTGTTCACTAGATTATCAGAAAAGAAAGACAATCAAAGTAAAGGAGAACAAAGAAGAAGAATTAGAAGAAGAACGATATACCTTCGAGTTGTTTTATGGTTCTTGAAAGCTAATGACCCTTGTAATCAAAAAAGAGGAGGAAAATGCTTGTTTTCTTGTTCATTAGATCATCAAAGAAGAGGGAGAATTAGAGTAATGGAAAGAAGAAGAAAAAGAAGAAGACCACCCCTGCAATCAAAAAAGAGGAGGAAGATGCTTGTTTTCCTGTTCACTAGATCATTAGAGAAGAAGGTCAATCAGAGTAATGGAAGACAATAGAAGAATTAGAAGAAGAATTAGAAGAAGAACGATATACCTTTGAGTTGTTTTATGGTTCTTGAAAGCCAATGACCCATGTAGTCGAAAAAGAGGAGGAATATGCTTGTTTTCCAATTCACTAGATCATTAGAGAAGAAGGAGAATCAGAGTAATGGAAAGAAAAGAAGAATAAGATGACCCTTGCAGTTGAAAAAGAGGAGGAAGATGCTTGTTTTCCTGTTCACTAGATCATTATAGAAGAAGGATAATCAGAGTAAAGGAAGACAAATAAGAAAAATTAGAAGAAGAGCGATATACTTTCGAATTTTTTATGGTCTTTGAGAGCTAATGACCCCTGCAATCGAAAAAGAGGAGGAAGATGCTTGTTTTATTGTTCACTAGATCATCAGAGAAGAAGGAGAATTAGAGTAACGGAAAATGAAGAAGAATTAGAAGAAGAATGATATACTTTCGAGTTGTTTTTGGGTTCCCCAAAGCTAACGACCTTACAATCGAAAAAGAGGAGTAAGGCAGAAGAAAGGTGGAGGACCAACGCAAAGAGGTGGGGAGCGATGCAGAGAGGTGGGAAGTAGGCGGGAAGTTTGCTCCCACAATTTTATTTATTTATTTTGTTTTTTTTCCTGCTTTATACATAATAGATAAAGTGTTAATAATACAAAAAATCTCAAGCCCATACATACGTGACAAATATATCCAAAATTAATATTTTTACCATCAAAAACCCTAAAGTAGTATACACGTGACTAATTTATCCCAAACATATTTTTTTATTATCAAAAATCTCAAACTAATACATATATGACAAATTTACCCTTCGATAATTTTTATTAAATTGGATGAATACTACAAAAAACCGCAAATTGTAATCAGTTTAAAACATCAAACTGATATATCCATCAACCATCACGTTTCATTTGATTCAGTAATTTGACAATAATAATTAACGAAAACTAATGAAAGGTAAATTCGTCATATATCTACCAATCTAGGTTTTTCTTAGTATTAGTCCAATATATAAATGAGTTATTTCTTTGCATGCAATTTTAAGAAAAATTCTTTGAGCTAGATCTCTAATCAATGGGTGACGTGCACATATGTCGGTTGTCATCTATGTGTGACTATGAATGAGCAATAGAATATCCATTTAATCGCATCTAATCACACATGACCATAAGTTATAACAACTAAATAGTTATCATCTAATAATATGCTTTGAGACCTTTTCATGAGTATCTAGGCACGAGACTATGATTGTGATTGGTTAATTGGGATCCAGTTGCTCTATTTATTATAATCATTGTAAGGCGAGTGCTAATAACATCCAGCCAAGGCATCACAGCTCTTGCTTGTGGCTGGTGGAGGAAGAAGGGGGAAAAACAAGAAAAAAGGGGGAAAATGCAGCATGTTAGCATCGGTTATGCGGCATAAAATGGGCGCTGGACTGCCACGTCAATAATTTTCAGTCAAAATTGGATATAAAAACTATATCGAAAAATTATTAAAAAGTTCAGGACTAAATTGATTAAATGAAAAAAAAAATTAATATTGAATTTGTGTCAATGCAATAGGTCTAATTCTCTTTTTTCAATAATTATCCTCAGAATTTAGGGAATCACCGATCATATGTATAAAGCAAAAGATGTTCAATAAAAATAAAATAAAATAAGTCTCAAATGAGACAACAATTGGTTCATCCACAAAATCAAAAGTATTGACTTTATAACCATTATAATGTTTGGAGGAGTCGGCCTGTTTCAAGGAGAATTTTTTAGTTTCTTTTCTCCAATTTTAGCAATTGGCCTCTTCAACCTTATGAAGCCGCATCCACAATTTTTTAAGGATAAATATACTCAATATCCTAAAATTTATAATGAAAATGCAAGTAAACCCTAAAACTTTCAAATTGATACAACCAAGTCTTTCCGTTAACTTTGGCTAACTTGATTAACTAGAAAATGCTGTCGAACATAAGATTGATCACCAATTGTACGTTTTAGAATCAGTTCAATGCTCGAGTATCCAAAAATAGAATTTGGTCAATATGTATGGAAGTTCTAATGAGGATATCATCTATTCGATTGTCCATCAGAAACTCCTTCTCGGGGACCTTCTAGTTTTATGTTTGAGAATAAACAAAACAGGGGAAAGGGCGATGTCCAATGCGTACAATTTGAGAAAAGTAGAAGACGCACCTTGTATTTCTCCGGCTTGTAGTACGTCGTCTCCATTCATTGAGGCCCTCGATGACCTGTGGCTCCGAGACTCTCGAATTCTTAATCCTTCAGGCTCTTCAAGTTCAATAAACCGACTAGCCTCTTCATAGAATAACATCCTTCGACCGAAAGCTTCTCCAATGATTCCAAAGCACTGAGAAATCGAATTTCAACTAGCCTTGCACAAGAAGATACCTTGGCTTGTCTCAATTTCGCTATGGTTGACAGAATGCACAATCTCTCGAGAGTCCACGCTCCGCCACTGTCAAATCTTCCAACTGTGGAAGGCCATCGAGATGTATTTCCTTCACTCGAGCGTCAAAGAGCCTCAATTCTATCAACTTTCTCAAGTTCAATGACAGTAAATCTATCGACTTGACATTTTTTAGTTCCAACTCCAACAGGGAAGATGGAAGTTTCCGGATGGATTGCAAGTCTAGTCCAGTTAAAGTAAGCTGGCTGAGCGAAGGAAGATAACTCAACTTTGGAGGCAGCAACAGGGCATTTAAGATGCACAATTTCAACTTTTTCAGTTTAGATAACTTCTCAATCCACTGTAAGTCACAAGTTGGAATTATATTTGAAGGTTGTCCATTTTCAGAGCTATCAAATAAAAGCAATTCAACTAAATTATTAAGGTTTGAGAGGTTAGGGACTATCTGGAATGACTAGGATTTCATATGCAAAATGATTTAACTGTCAGGAAGCCCCCAACAATTCTTGAATCTCATCACAACCTTCTATGTCTCATGTTTGGAGGTGACGAAGCTTGCCGATAGTCTCAAGCACCCTAACGATCTGAGTATACTTTAAGCTTAAGATTCTTAGCAAGGACAATTCTCCAATTTCAGGAGGAACTTTACACACTAGCTTTGGAAAATAATCAGTGTATAACTCTTCTAGATTCGTCAACCTTTCGATAATGCTAGGTAACTCCCATCGTGCTAGGTAACCCCCACGTACCAACTTGCATGCTTGTAACGATTCTAAGTTAACCTTGAAATTGGGGCGTTCCTCAATCACCTTGTGGCTTGTATGGATAGATGAAAGTCTCTGTAACCCATGTATAGAGTTTGGAAGTTCGGTAATCGGTGTGAATGAGATCTTGAGAGTTACCAAATGTGTTGGTCTACCAATAGAATCAGGTAATCTTTTAATCATCATGGATGATAAATCCAGCTTCATCAACAATTTTAATTGTGAAACCGAGTCGAGGAGTTCACTCAAGCTGGAACAGTCAAGTATTGAAGGCAAATATTTAAGTTTCTTGCACTCAATGAAGCAATCAATTTTCACCAAATGAGCACAATGTTGAAGAGTCAGTCTTTCTAAAGTTAAGCATTTAGGAAAACTTAGTGTTCTAGTTACGCCCAAACTATGTTCAAGAGTGAGAACTTTTGATTTCTTTCCCTCCTCCAAAAGTGAACGACCCACAGGACAGATGGTTAATTGCAAAAGTATTGCAAGTCAGAGAGACCAAAACTATTTTGATTCTTTTTTAAATGAGACAGTTTTTCTGCTGTAAGTTAATGCTGACATACCTTGATTAGGCTTTCTACCAAACCATCTCTGATTTGATCTCCAGAAAGCTCTGCCACGACTAGATTATCCAGCCACAAATTGGTTGCTCTTAAAACTTGAGGAGATAGACAAGAAGGATAATCCAAGTAACGCCAACAAATCCATTTCAATTATGAAAGACAACCTGTGAAGTCCCCCTCGCAGGATACGTCTTTTAACCAAAGGAACCACAGATGTTGAAAGCGTCTAATCTCGTTAGGAGTAACGATAGCACGAGCATCTTCCCAAATTTCTCCTTGCAGTTTGAGTGCTTGAAAATTTTCCTTACTCTGCCAAGCCAGACAAACAATAAGGATTTGTCTGTTCACGTTATAAACCAGTCCAACAGCCAAAAAAAAATCGACAATTGAAAGTCTTGACCAGTAGCTGCATCATATCAATTCTAAAGCACCGTGGTGCTGCATCATTTTAAATTTCTGGAATTCCATAAAACTGAACCTTTAAACCTAAACATCGGATTCACCGATTGTATAATTTTAAAAAAATAATAATCATGGCCATGAGCCGACACCAGAGCAGCTTAGATGGTCCTAGAACTCATAGCAGTTAATTAAATTCCAACGTCATGCACGGCACATATTTGCATCAATGAACTGCAAAAGCCGACCATCAATAACAAGAATCAACATGTTCTTGCCAAAATGCTCGCAGAAGATGCCATTGTCGTGCCCTAGTTCTGGACAGAAGACTCCTACACAAGCCGTTAACATACACCACGCTCAGTCTTGGCCGATCAATTCTATATGCCAAAAAAACACGGACACCACATAACACGTGCAATTTAAGTAAAAGTACCGCAACAAAAAAGCATATGGAGAAAGCTCAGCCATCCAAAATCAACAACTTGTATTAGTAGCTGAGTGGGTAGGCAAAATCTCAACATGATCCAGTATGTTTAAAGTCACCAAAATCAGAGTATGCAATCAAACCCCAAATTTAAAAGCACAATATCCCAATGAAGAAACAAAAGAACCAAAAACCCCATCTTCGCATACCCCTACACAGCTCCTCTCTTTTGGCTCACACAAAGCTCATTTCTCATGTGAGTGGGGCCTCTCTTCTTTCCAAAGCCAACAACTACACAGTACCAGAATTTTACAAAGACAAGAACTAAATATTAGTTAAGCAAGCATTCAGAAAATGTGCAGAACCAATGCCAGAAAGGCAATGATGGCAACGAACAAAGCGAGCCGCGTGTGAAGGCCGAGAGGGCTCAGCTGTTGGGGTTTCATGAATCATGTATAGGTAAAATTAACAAAAAGAACACAGCAGAAACAAAAAAATGATATATTTTATACATGATTCTCTAAAGGCGTTGTTTGTGCGTTTTAATAAAAAATTTGGATATAAAAATGGAGTTAAACGAATTACCTCTCGAAGCGCGCTTTATACAAATTGGTTTGGGTGCTCTACAATTCGAGCCCCACAAACGTCGGACCTCTAGTTCAGACACACCAATAATAGACGTCGAACGGAAGAGAGAACTTTCGGATAGTCACCACTATGATCGTGCTAGCAATCTCGTGGAGACAATCCGTCGTATCTTTGATATATTATAGTCAAGGCCCAAACGAAAGAACACTCTTCTTTTTCGCGTATCTAGAAGAACACAAGAACACGCACCTTTTTTCTTACCTTTACCAACAAAAACAAAAACAAAAAAAAGAACACTCACCTTTTTCTCTGTTTTTCAACAACCCTTTTTTTTTCCTTCTATCCTCTAAAAACAGAATTTAAATAAAATATATAACCGCTCATGCACGACCATTGTGCATGAGCGGTTGCTCGGTCGTACATGAGCGGTGCATGAGCAAGGTCAGCAATTGTTGACCATTCATGCACGATGCACCTCTTTATTTTTCTTTAATTTTTTTATTAAAAGAAACGCACATTGATTAATTAAATAAAATAATAAATCAATCCATTTATAAAGAGGACATAATCTTAATCTGTGCATTTGGAATACATTAACATATATTCACTTTGGGCATGCGTGTGCATATAGGCTCATGACTATAATACAAATTAAATTAACTCTCATTTAATTTAATTTCAATTCGATTGCAGTGATTGTAAACACATTTGCAACATTATTTCTCTCTTGTTCCACATTATCCTAATTATTTATGGTGTGTGACATCCCTAGATTTATCATTAAATTGGTAGTAAGACTTGTCTAACACATTAGTATTCCCAAAAGAATTGATTGTCTCGATTAATCTTTGGGTCCTACAAGCCATGATTGACATCTAGCAATATGTCATGACTACCCAAATAGTGGGAGTATTTTAAGAACATAATGAACCTGTCAGCTTCGGCTACAATGTAATTCAATCCCTCTGTCTTACTATGTCCCCATCAAACAAAGACTATGAAATATTTGCCAAGTCACAAATTTGATCATATGCACAAATCTAATTGACATGCATTTTATTCGAGACATAAACAATTTATTCTTGATTACAACCCCGGCTGAGGATTTCAATGCATTGTCATAATCAGATTGCATAGGACATCATTATTTTATCTTGCATGTAACAAGGAGACATATTCTATATTGTGTACACGTGCAACTTCGTATATGAACAAATTATTACCATCGGGTATAAAGATGGATCGACGACCCAGTATTACGTGCACCTGTGAACCATAATTGTTCGACACATAAGTTAATATTGTGCCTCAGGTCTAGATTCTTTACACAAGACCAAAACATGAACAATTAGTCATTGACCACGCTAACAACTTCCATATCTCTAATCGTTCCATATGTGTCACATTCAGTGAACTTATCTAATACAAACACTTGTGTTCTTAATTCAGGCATCACAATACCCAATGACTTGTGACTCATCATTCCCTTAAGTATCCAATACGTAATGGTGAAATTATGAACACATTGGTCTCAACATGATTATTAATATATACTAAATAATCCATCGACCGGGGACGATTTAAAGATTTAGTCTAATTATAAACCCATCACATATATTCTTGATGTCTCAATAATAGGTCTAGTTGCAACTGATCTTATGAAATCATTCATAAATATAAAATAATTGGATAAATGAATGAATACGTCATTGCTATTAATTAAATAATAATAATGATAATACAACTAAAATTCCTAACATATAACTATTACATAGTACCTTTTGGGCATACTTCCAACAATCTCCCACTTGCACTAAAGCCAACTTATATGGTACCTCAAACCCATTTTGTCAATATGTCTTTCCAAAGAAGACTAAGGTAAGGCCTTAGTGAAGGGATCTACCATGTTTTTGCTGAGGCAATTTTCTGCAAGGTGATATCACCTCTCCCAACAATTTCTCTGATGAGATGAAAGCGTCTCTCAATGTGCTTGAACTTCTAGTGAGACCTTGGTTCCTTAGCTTGAGCTATTGCCCCATTGTTGTCACAAAACAATGTAATAGGTTGCTCAATTGAATGAACGACTCCAAGTTCATAAATAAACTTATTCATCCAATCGGCTTTCTTTGCTACTTCGGAAGTGGCTACATACTCTGCTTTAGTGGTGGAATTGGCAATTATGCTTTGTTTGGAACTTTTACACCTAACTGCGCCACCATTGAATGTAAAGACAAACCCAGACGTAGACTTATAATCATTAGGATCTGATTAAAAATCGGAATCAGTAAAAACTACAACTTTAAATTCTCATTCTCCATATATCAAGAATAGATCCTTAGTCCTTCACAAGTACTTAAGAATTTCTTGACTGCTATCAAATGCTCTTCTCTTGGATCAGACTAATATTTACTAGTAATACTTACAGCATGCGCAATATCAGGTCTAGTACATAGCATACATTATACTTCCAATAGCGGATGCATATAGTATCTTCGCCATCCACTCTTTCTTCAGGAGTATTGAGACACATCTCCTTAGAAAGACGGATCCCTTGCCTAAAAGGCAATAATCCTCTCTTGGAACATTGCATGTTAAAATATGTTAACACTTTGTCTATGTACATAGACTGTGAGAGGCCAATCAATCATCTTGATCTATCTCTATAGATCTTGATACTTAAAATGTAGGTTGTCTCTCCTAAATCTTTCATGGAGATTTTTTGTGACAAGAATAGTTTTATCGATAATATCATCGATACATCATTTCCAATTAAAAGTATATCATCGACATACAAAACTAGAAATGCAATTGCACTCCCACTGATCTTATTGTATACACAAGGTTCATCCGGATTTTTGATGAAGCCAAATAATTTGACTACCTCATCAAAAAGGATATTCCAACTTCTGGAGGCTTGTTTGAGTCCATAAATGGATCTCTTAAGCTTACACACCTTCCGTTTTTCACTATTGGATTCAAAACCCCATTCCATATATATGTCCTCATCAAGAAAACCATTTAAAAAAGCCGTTTTGACATCCATTTGAAATATCTCATAATCAAGGTGTGCAGCTATAGCCAACATAATCCAAATGGATTTTGGCATGGCCATAAGTGAGAAAGTTTCATCATAATCAATTCATTCTTTCTAACAATATCCTTTCGCCACCAGTCGTGTTTTGTAAGTTTTAATTTGACCTTCAGCATTCATCTTCCTCTTGAAGATCCATTTACAACTAATTGGTATAATTAATCAAATAGATCAATTAAGGTCCAAACTTCATTGGAATACATTGAATTTTGGATTTCATAATTTACCAGAATCAATATCCGACGATAGGTTTCCGAACAACATTCACAATGAATAATGGTACAATATGATCAACAGATTCTATAACGAGACGGCACTTCTTCAATATATATAAACTATCTTCATTATTTCCTTCTTGGGCATATCCCCAAAGGGATATTGGAAAATATCCAAGAGTGTAACTCATCATAGATCACACCATATTAGTAAACAACCCCAGATTTAGATGGCACTTTGATTTCTTCATTCCCCAAAGGGATATTGGCACCATTATGTTTTAGAGTTCCATTCAGATACACCATTATGTTCTGAGGTGTCCATTGTGATAAAATGACATTCTCTTTAAGATAGTCCAGGAATTCAG
Organism: Eucalyptus grandis; assembly: GCF_016545825.1. Classification (NCBI taxonomy): domain Eukaryota; kingdom Viridiplantae; phylum Streptophyta; class Magnoliopsida; order Myrtales; family Myrtaceae; genus Eucalyptus; species Eucalyptus grandis. Next base: position 10,109,270 of record NC_052612.1, read on the forward strand.
TACTAAGGTATTCACCTCCTCGATCCGATCAAAGAGCCTTGATACATTTTCCCGTCTCTTTCTCAACTTCGGCCTTGAATTCCTTGAACTTTTCAAAGGATTTAGATTTGTACTTCATGAGGTATAAATAACCATACCGTGACTGATCATCAGTGAAAGCAATGAAGTAATTATAACCACCTCTAGCAGTTTCATTAATTGGTTCACATACATATGTATGTATTAATCCTAATATGTCAGTAGCTCGCACTATGTCCCATAAAAGGCACTTTGGTCATTTTTCCTAGAAGACATGCCTCACAAGTCGAGTATGACTCAAAATTTGATGGATCAATGTACCCATCATTACTCAACTTGTTAATTCTATCTTCTCCAATATGACCTAATCAAGATGTGACATCCTAAAATCTCGTGACAACCTTTGGAGTACCATGAACCATGATTAGGTAATGGAAGTGCCGTTTGATTTTGTATTAGCCATTGAATTAATGAATTTCAGTTAATTTAAGGCCGAGCATTGTAATGGATGATTGTTTGGGTGGTGATGTGTCTTCAAGTGATCCAAGGATTTTATTTAGGTGCAAATTGATATAGAAATCTTATTCTTGGTGGTGCACTTTATAAGTAGAATTTTATTGATTTAAATTATAAATTTTTGTGGATTTATAAGTTGAAATTAGGTGTTTGTTTAAATAAAGATTAAATGGGATAGGAATAGGAGAGGGTGGGTTGATCTTTAGGCCCAAAGACCGTCCAACCAGCCCATGCCAACCCCCTATTCGACTGCCCATGAAGGCCCAAGGCCGACCCAGCCTTGAAGCCCATCAACTTTGCATGTGAGCTGCCAAGTGGCATGGAGGAGGAGCCAAGTGTGGCTGCCCTCATTGGCTTCCTTGGGCGGCTTCATGCAATCAAATGATTGCAAATGATTGTAGGGAAGAAAGCTAAACGGAGAGAGGCGGATGGATGAAGGGGAATCGACCGAGAGAGAGAGAGAGAGAGAGAGAGAGAGAGAGAGAGAGAGAGAGAGAGAGAGAGAGAGAGAGAGAGAGAGAGAGTGTGTGTGTGTGTGTGTGTGTGTGTGTGTGTGTGTGTGTGTGTGTGTCGTCCGAGAGAGAGGAAGAGGGAAAGAGAGGAAGCGGGCATGTGAGAGGAAGGAGGAGGATCGTCCGCCTAGCTCGCCGCCGTCCGTTTGCCGCTTTGCCGCCGTTCTTGTTGCTGTTTGTGCTTGAGTTTAAGGCAAGTGAAGTCCTAAAACCTACCCTTTGCATTGCTGTGTGTATGTGTAGTAGATGGTAAGTCTTGGTTGTGGTAGATGGGATGAAATTTTGGAGCTATGGAGAGAGATTCGTTGGTCATGCATGCTGTTTCTGGAAAGACTAGTCCGACCGTCCATGAGATTGTGTGTTGCATGTGACTTTTTAGTTGGAATCTTGTTTCGCTTTCTTCATAAAAGTTGTATAGAACACCTTGAAGAACAACATATTAAAATTTGAGGCAAAACGAACAAGTATTGGTTAGTGAAATGATTTTTCTTTGGAGAGATTAGATCTGGAATTCGTTGTGCTAACCTTTAGAGATTTCGTGGTCTGTAAAGTAACTTTTTAGTGAAATTATCACTTTGATCTCTTAATAAAATTTGTATTATACTTATTGAGGTAGAAAATATCAAAATTTCAGAGGAAATGAACAAAGATAGGTCGGTGAAATCGTCGTCTTTTGAAGAAACTGGATCTGGGAAAAATGTTGTTTCGACCTAGTATGATTTCGTGATTTTTATAAAATAATACAGTTAAAATTTGATCATGTGTCCTTAATTAAAGTTGTAGGTGATATTCTGAGGAATAACATACTAAAAATTTAGAAGAAATGAACATATGTGGGTCGGTGAAATGAGTTTCTTTTGGAAGATGATAATCTGGGAAAAGATGATACCGAGAACAGGGAAAAAGAATCGTCTATATCTATTAACCTAGAACGATTTGGGTTTCGATGTCTTCATGAGGTATCTACCTCTAGAAATTATCTATAACATATCAAAATTTCAGAATTTTTGGAGTTAATTTTGGTATTTAATTTAAATTTCTTCCGAAACTGTGCAAGTTGAAATATTGAAGTTTTGAAAACTGTGATGCATGGACCGTGCTGTTTTGTGTGAGGTTCTTTTGGTATGATGTTATTCATGAGATGTCTTCCTTTAGGTCTCGTCTATAATGTATCAATTTTTCAGAATTTATTAATGTCATTTACTAATTTTTCTGGAGTTTTAATTAGATGAATGCATTCTGATTTATTCGAAAAATTGATGTGTTTTGAAAAAAATAAATGAAATTATCCATGTGATGAAATACTTTGAATGGTTGATTTTGCTGCATATGTGATGGCATATGGCGTGTTATATGGCATGAAAAGTTGGTTGTGACCCTTGATATTGTTGCGTCAAATGCCATGTTGAAATTGAGATAGATGTATCAATGTGAATTGAGATGGTAACAAGACCGTCGGAAGTGTGAGCCGACGATGCCTCGGGAGTTTCGAGATGCCCAGAATGTCGGGGTGCCGGATGTCCTCGGGAGTTTCGAGATGCCCAGAATGTGGGGGTGCCGGAAGCCTCGAAGGTGTGTGCCGAGGGGATACCTCGTGATGCCAGTTGGGATACGAGATGCTCGGAATGTGGGGGTGCCGAATGCCTGGTGGTGTGTGCCGGAGGTTCCTTGTGATGCCAGGTTGGACACGAGCGATAAATTGTGGGATGCAAACATTGGTCCCTAGGAAGAAAATGATGTGACCTAATTGAAATATAAAGATCGAGGATGTGCACATATGTCATGGATATGCATGAATGTTTGATGATGAGTGCATGGTGGTATATGCACATATGGCATAGTGATATATGCATGAATGCTTGATGATGAGTGCATGGTGGTATATGCACATATGGCATGGATATGCATGAATGCTTGATGATGAGTGCATGGTGGTATATGCACATATGGCATGGTGATATATGCATGAATGCTTAATGATGAGTGCATGATGGTATATGCACATATGGCATGATGACATATGCATGGCTGCAAGATAAGTTATGCTTGAATGCATGAACGATATGTGCTTTGTCTATGATGCCTTGATTGTTCTGTTTGACACATTGAGTAGTTTGATGGATCTTTATTGCTGAGTGGTTGTACTCACCCCTTTTTGGGATTAACATTTCAGATTAGAAAAATGTCTTTGCTGCCGGTTGCACATGGTACTTACTATGGCATACCCACTAATGTGGAAGCGGAGTGTACTGAGCATGTCTGTGTCGGTGCTCCTGGTTTAGTGTTTGTTCGAGTCAGTGATGTATGATGTAGGTTGAACTGATGGTCCGGTCATTCAAGAGTTTTTGTCTGTCCACGTTCGACGTGACGGAGTGATGTTAGGGATTTTACCACCGCCGCCACCCGATGCACCGGATTGGGTATGATGGCGTGTATAGTTGTTGGGAGCTAACACTTTTTGGAGATAACCGACGCTCGTAGATGGAGGGTAGTACATGATCGATGTAGAATCGAGTCCTTTTTTGGGGTGGTAGCCGAGTATAGTTAAAATCTTGGCTTTTTGTTGTATCGACCTTGATGTCCATCATGAAAATATAAATAAGAGTTAATCGGCATTATCTTTTCTTATGGTACGTAGTTGGTGTGTATTGCATTATGGTTATTGGAGAGAGAGATGGTGAGACTTGTTATGCTTCCGCTAATAAGCTGCGCTGGGACCGTTTTAAAAAAAAAAAATCTCTAGTCATAGTTACATGAGATCAAGTAATTAAAGAGAGAGAGTGCTTGAAGCGACCTCAAGTGAGTCGGGGGTGCTACAGAAGATGCCAAACATACTTTTTATTTGGACTATCTCTAGGGCGTTTATTAGTTATGGCATTTATATCAATTCTATTTTGCTTATTAACATCGGTAATCGCATTACTAGACATTGTAATGGTATAAAGATTATTAATTAATAAGCTAGAACCAATACATCTTCTATTATGATAAATAGAACATACATCATCAGCAAAAGAAAATTCATAATTCTCTTTACCTAAACTAGGTAGAGAGATGATGTTTCTAACATCATTCTTATAATGCAAACAATTCTTTAAAACCAATACATGTTCAAAAGGCAAACATAAATGAATAGTCCCTATAACTAATGCAGCAACTCTTGCTCCATTGGCAAATGTTAGGACAATCTCATTTCGCCCTAGCATCCTACTTGTTTCCAAATTCTACAAAGACATACAAATATGTGAAGTTGCTGCAGAATCTAGAACCCATGAGTTGGATTCAACACTAACCATAAGATTAGTTTCAATAAGCATAGACACCATACCTTCATAAGGTTGGTCCTTGGGCTTGACCTTCAAGCTCACGAGATACTTCTTACAGTTCCTCCTCCAGTGCCCCTTGACACCACAGTAATGACATTCCCTTTATCAATCTTGGGTTTTGGTTGCACAATAGGTTTGACAGGCCTATTCCATTTCTTTTTCTTTAAAACAGTCTTACCCCTTGAAGAAGAAGCCTTAGCCATAGCCACTACATTTGTTCTCGTGTTGTGCATTTCCTTCTCATAAACTATCAGCATGCTATGTAACTTAGCGAGAGTTTTCTCCATCTTATGCATGTGGAAGTTTTGGACAAAACCAGAGAAGGAATCGGGTAAAGATTCAAGGATCAAATCAACAGCTAACTCATTATCCATAACGAGATTCAGCCTAGCCAATTCTTCAATGTTCCAGATCATTTTCAAAGCATGATCATTAACTAATGATCCTTCAGCCATCCTCATACGGTACAATGCCTTAGACATCTCATATCTAGAGGTTCAACCATTCTCATCAAAGTATTCTTTTAAATGCAAAATGATTGACCTAGCATATTCCATAGATCCATTCTTCTTCTGTAATTCATTATTTATCGAAGCAAGCATATATAACCTAAATTTTAAGTCATTGTTGTGAAAGCTAGTATGAGCACCTAGAGGAAAGTGAATAGGTGTAAAAACAATTTTTCGAGATAAGTGTGCAGCACTAATCAACAATAGATTATGAAAAGGAAATTCGTCTTTTGTAAACAAAACGAATTACGATCAAAGTAAAAGAGCGTAGAGAAGAGAATATGAACACAGAGATTATAGTGGTTTGGCTTAATCCAAACCTACGTCCACTCTTCCACACCGACAGCCCACCGGCTAGATTTCACTATACAGAAAAGCTCTTTCTTGTTTCCACAGTGTAGAGACTCTACTACATTTCCTCAAGATCTCTCAAGATATAAACTCTCTTTTGCGTACAAGATTTCGCTCAACAGTTTAATTGACAAAGAACAAGGAGCTTCAGACTTTGGTCGCACACACTCGAACAATTGGAACGTCTTCCTTATATACTCCTTTATGCCATCACACCCGTTGGCACTTCCCAAAAAAATTCTTTCAATCTACCCGTTGGACAGAATCAATTAGGAAGATCTTCGAGCTATTTAAGGAACATGATGATAGCCCATCAATCCTGCTCGCCCATACAATCAGGATCTAGGTTTCCATAAGTAGAACCTTCCAAGTATACTTCGCCAATCAACGGATCTATAATCCCTGAATCAATCTTGATTTGAATAATGGATTCCAGCATGCTATATCCAGCCAAGAGATCTTCTCCAGTCGATAAAGTCAAATCCTTAACGAAACATCCAATTCTGGATAAGCCTTCTTCAACGGTCTAGAATTTGTCAATGATGATAGACTTTGAGTCTTGAGTCTAGCAGTCCAGAGTCTTCAGACTTTGATGGAAGAGTTTGCAAGTCTTCAGACTAGACTTATGGAAACGTTTTGTCAGCTTCAAAACACTCAATGAAGTTTTCTCCAACAATTGTCACGCCACTTATCATAAGTGACATGCTCCTTTTGGCATGGGGTTGGCATCTTTTTATCAAGCACATACCCAATTTTTTCTGAATTGAGAACAATTCTCAAATTCTTCACACAATCAGTGAAATTGGGTCCAGTCAAACAATTATTGTCAAGTATAGAAGCGAGTGGGTTTGTGGTCACAACTTTCAGAGTAATAATATATATGTTGCATAAAATAATTTGTTAGCCATTGTATCTTTCAAAATAACCATTTCATTTGGCTTTTAAATGAAATAGATCCTCCCACTAAATTTATATTTGAATCCCATACTCCTTAAGATGGGAAGCAATAATCTTTGTTGGGTAAAGATTACTAGTAGGGATGGGAGTCCCACTAGCTCAAAGTCCACCTCACCTAACAGTTATTAGTGTCCTATGAACTTAGTGAGTGAACCAACTTGTTCAACACATCATATGCAAGTCTCAATCATAACTTTGGCCTCTAGACCATGAAAGCCTCACCTAACAGTTATTGGCATCATAATCATAGTTAAGTCTAGCCCATTGTCTCATGTAAGTATTGAAAACACAAACAATTTCCTCACCTAACAGTTATTAGAAAACATTTGGCTCCAACCCCACAGCATCACATGCATAATGGAGTGGTCCAATAATATGAATGGTAATTAATCCCTATGTATCCATAGCCGGTTAGTTAACCACTATAATATTAGATCAAACCACGATGATGGAAGGCCACGAGTCCGAAACCCGTTTTGACTTAATATTATTAATAATGAGATTTTGGTCATTATTAATGGTCTTACTTTACACATTAACCGGTTTAACATGCATGATAACATAAACACAAAAATAAATAGATATCACATAAACATCTATCCTACGTGGTGATCATGGAATTATGGTTCAATGGGTCTCGAGCCAAAGAGACCCATTTAGCCATTTTAATGTTTTAATAATAGGGACCTGCTCTTCACTTTTTTCTTCAATATTTGAACTCTTCAAAGACCGGGCCCATAGAGCTCACCGGCTTAATGGCTCCTCCAATGGCTTCTCCTCTCTTGTAGCATTTACATCAACAATTGAAATACTAAACTATACTAAAATTACATATCATGAAAAATTAAAATAAAATAAAAGGAATGATGCAGCCTCCATTTAATAATTACATCCCCAAAAAGAATACCTATAATCATCATACATTCTTCCATACAACAATCATAATGATTAAGGATTTTTCCATGATCACCACCCTTCCTTACAAGCCATAAATTCAAAATTTAAAACTCCGGAAGGCATAGATAAAATTCTGCATTTAATCAAATTTAAAGTTGAACAACGCAAACCACGTCAAGAAATCAAAATTGATGAAACAAATTTCACGAGCGTGATTCCGAACGGAAGTTGCGTTGTCAACTTTAAATTCACAATCACGAATCATTTGTAGAATATAAACACAAAGTATAACAAGTTATGGATTTTTGATTCAAAATTGATTTAGTTCTAATTTTTGCTTAGTTGATTAAATTTATCACATAGATTAATCAACTTCTATAGGCCACATAAGAGCAAGAGATTCTCTTAATAAATTGGCCATTAGAATGCAAAAATATATTTGAACTATAAATCAATTAAACGCACGAAAAATGCCTAAGGTTGGCTCTGATATCATTGTTGGGGTTTCATGAATCATGTATAGGTAAAATTAACAAAAAGAATGCAGCGGAAACAAAAAATGATATATTTTATACATGATTATTTGAAGGCGTTGTTCGTGTGTTTTAATCAAAAATCTGAATATAAAAAGGGAGTTAAACGAATTACCTCTCGAAGCGCGCTTTATACAAATTGGTTCAAGTGTTCTACAGTTCGAGCCCCACAAATGTCGGACCTCTAGTTCAGACACACCAACAATGGACGTCAAACGAAGAGAGAACTTTTGGATATTCACCACTATGATCGTGCTAGCAATCTTGTGGAGACAATCCACCATATCCTTGATATATTATAGTCACGGCCCGAACGAGAGAACACTCTTCTTTTTCGCGTCTCTAAAGAACACAAGAACACGCACCTTTTTCTGTTTTTCAGCAACCCTTTTTTTTTTTCTATCCTCTAAAAACAGAATTTAAATAAAAATATATAACCGCTCATGCACAACCATCGTGCATGAGTGGTTGCTTGGTTGTACACCATTGTGCATGAGCAAACTGCTCAATTGCTGACCATTGCTTTGTGCATGATGGTCAGCAATTGCTAACCATTCATGCACGATGCACCCTCTTTATTTTTATTTTTATTTTAAAAGAAACTCACATTGATTAATTAAATAAAATAATTAATCAATCCATTTATAAAGAGGACATAATCTTTATGTGTGTATTTGGAATACATTAACATATATTCACTTTGGGCATGCGTGTGCATCATATGCACGTAGGCTCATGATTATAATACAAATTAAATTAAATCTCATTTAATTTAATTTTAATTCGATTGCAGTGATTGCAAACACATTTACAACATTATTTTTCTCTTGTTCCACGTTATTCTAATTGTGTATGGTATGTGACATCCCTATAATCATCACTAAACTGGTAGTGAGACTTGTACTAACACATTAGTACTCCCAAAAGAATTAATTGTCCCGATTAATCTTTGGGTCCCACAAGTCATGATTGAAATCTAGCAATATGTCATGGCTACCAGATATTGTGAATATTTTAAGAACATAATGAACATGTTAGCTTCGGCTATAGTGTAATTCAATCTATTTGTCTTACTATGTCCCGATCAAACAAAGACTATGGAATATTTGTCAAGTCACAAATTCAATCATATGCACAAATCTAATTGACATGTATTTTATTCAAGACATAAATAATTTATTCTCGGTTACAATCCCGACCTAGGATTTCAATACATTGTCATAATCAGATTGCATAGGACATCATTATTTTATCTTGCATGTAACAATGAGACAGATTCCATATTACGTACACGTGTAACTTCGTATATGAACAAACTATAACCATCAGGTATAAAGACGGATCAACAACCCTACATTACGTGCAGCTGTGAACCATAGTTGTTGGACACACAAGTTAATAATGTGCCTCAAGTCTAAAGATTATTTACACAAGAACAAAACATGAACAATTAGACATTGACCACACTAAAAACTTCCATGTCGCTAATCATTCCATATGCGTCACATTCAGTGAACTTGTCTAATACAAACACTTGTGTTCTTAATTCAAGCATCACAATATTCAATTATTTGTGACTCATCATTCCCTTGAGTATCCAATACTTAATGGTGAAGTTATGAACACACCGGTCTCAACAGGATTATTAATATCCACTCAATAATCCATCGACCGGAGACGATTTAAAGATTTAGTCTAACTATAAACCCGTCACATATATTCTTGACTTCTCAATAATAGGTCTAGTTATAACTGATCTTATGGATATTGTGATGCCTGAATTACAAACAAGGAGGAAATGCTGTGATTGGCCCATGCTGAAATCGCAAAACAGATTCCAGACGGCAACATTGGAGGTCTTTAATGCTCCACACCTAAGCCACAGCACAAACCCACGAACAAAAAACTGAACGAAAGCGATCTAGGACTGTCACGAGCCAAAAGCTAATCGATGTTAGGCTTCAACGCAGGCTTTGCCATATTTTCTCATTCCAAGAATCTTCAACTCAAGAACTCTTCATCGAGTATCCCTCAAGTAAAGCTAAAACGAACACCAGCATCACATAATTGATCAAACATCGAAACGTGGAGAGGGAAGAGCGAGCTTACTTCGTTCCAGCGGTGCGTGGCCGCTTGAGTTGACTTAATTGAGCCCAAGAAGTGGAAACAAAAGCTCTCTTTTGCGTCAACATGATTTTCTTTTCTTTGGTGGAGCTTTTCAAGAACTTGGAAGGATTTGGTCTCTGGACAAACGGGAACAAAATGTAGCAGAGACGATGAAGAATTTATGCACGAACTCAAGCTCAAACTCAAAGCAATGATTCGGTAATCAGTGGAGTTTTATTTCTGTACCGTCTGAAGGAGCTAGGCCCTTCATCCTCCAAGAAAAGAGAAGTACATTTCCCTGAAATGCCGCCGCATTAAGAAATCCTACTCGTCGCCTTCAATCACACGTGGCTACTACTAATAAATGGTGACTATAGATGTGCGTCATTAGTTATTTATTGAGAATATATATGTACATTCGAGGAATTTTGTAGGCAAATTAATACGGCTTGCCTCACCACCACCATGCACTACCTCCGGCAACCCTTTAGGATGATCGGCGACGGCCCGTATTGCCTCGGCAAACCCTCCACATGAGCTGGAGGAATAGAACCGTGAGTCAAATCGAGTCAAATTGCGAGCCAACTCGACGCGATCTGCAGAGGACATGTCCGGCTTGAATTCAAGTAACAACGACGTGTTGGTCGGTTCCACCTCCATGGGCGGCCCAGCTTGCACGAAACAAAAAGGGAAAAAAAAAAGAGTAAAAGAAAAGAAAGTGGACTGTTTCGGGCAAGTGAGAGAGTGAGCAAGAAAGAAGAGACAGATTATAGATAAGACTAAATTGAGTATTGAATTGCACCGAGGTACAGCATGGCACCCGACCTCCAAAATTTTACAGAGATCGATTCCAAATAATTTATCGTGAACAATGTAGATAATTGTAACTAGGGAAAGAGAACATGTTTATTCCTTTAAGACCCACTTTTTTCTATTTTATTATATGCTTTGGGCCCTTTTCACGAGGATTAGGGTTGAGACTACGAATATGATTGGTTAGTCGGGATCCAGGTGCTAGTAACCCTCACTTGTGGTGACTGGTGGGTGTGGGAAGGGAAAAAATGAAAAAAATACAGAAAAATTATATATATATATATATATATGTATATATATATGTATATATGTATATATGTATAAGAATAAGGTACAAAGATTATTTATGTCGCATCGTTCATGCCACGTAAGACAGTTTAGCATTAATCGAATCACTATATTAATTATTTCCAATCAAAATTAACTGGAATAACTACATTGACAAATCATTAAAAGATTCATGATTAAAATGATCAAATTAAAAAAATTAAGACTTAATTAATATTAACATAATAGATTTACATCTTTTTTTTTTATAATTACCCAAGAATTTAGGGAACGAGACAACAATCCATTCATCCACCAAATCGACGCACATAACTTTTGGAGTGTGTCTCCTTTTGTAATGTCCGCAGGAGTGGGCTCACGGCACATGATTTATCAAGAAAAGCGACTTTTATGGAACATTTTCGGGAAACCTTGCCGTTTCAGAGATTTCTTCCTAGTTTCTTTTCTCCGATTTAGAAAATTGGCCCCCTCATCCTTTTGAAGTAGCATCTGCAATATTCTTTTAGATAGATGCACTTAAAATACTAAAATTTATCCTTACAAAAAAAATACTAAAATTTATCATGAAAATATAATTGAATCATAAAATTTTAAATAAATATAATTAAATCCTAAATTTATTGAATTGATGCAATCAAGTCAATTGTTAACTTGTTCAACTTGACTAACTAAAAATTGCTAACATGACTTTTTTATTATTGTTATTTTCTCTCTCCTAAATAGTAATGATGTGACTCATGCACGAAACAAAAGGCTAAAATAATGTCATTTTGGTCTAAATCTAAATTTTTAATACATTTTATTTATATTATATTAAAAAATATGGTAACATCAAATAAATATAGAAAAATGAAAGAAAAGAAGGAAAATATAATCGAGGACTAATGTGGTCCAAATTTGATTTTTTTTTAATACAAGTGTTATTTAAATTATATTAAAAATAAGCTAACCTTTTTTTAAAAAAAAAAAGGGGAAAACATAGCTCCCCACCACTGCCGAGAAGGGCCAACAAGGGTCACCACTAGTCTAAATTTTTTGCAATGAAGCATGCATGTTAGTGACATTTCATAGAACCTTCGTATGATCTACGATGGTCATTGTCGTATATTAACCAAATCTCCTCCACCGTTCCTTAATAGATTACTGCTTTCGGCAGTGGCATGTAATCACCTTCTCTTGTCATCCGTAAAAGCAATTTCTGAGCATTTTTGCTTTCATCTAAACATTAGTATCACAAAAATCCCAAAACGTTACATTTATGCCACATTTATGCTAAATTAATTTTTGTGTTACAAAAAATCTCAAATTGTTATATTCATATCATATTTATCCCAAACTGACTTTTATATAACAAAAAGTCTCAAAGATTGGTAATTTGGGATAAATTTGGTATGGGCATACCAATTTGAAATTTTTTGTGACATGAAAACACATTTTAGATATATATAATCAGTGTAAAATTAAGAATTTTTTGTGACACGAGTGTAAACGTGGGTGTACCAATTTGGGAAAAGATTTAAAAAAAAAACAGAATTTATTGTCTGGTTGAGAGGTCATCCCATGTATTGAAGTGCACGTATATAATTGAAAGATTAAATTTTATCTTCATATTGCTGAGTTAGATGATATGTTTAGGGTTTGACCATCCGTTTATCACAGGTGTACTAGTTTATGATTTTTCATAATATTAATCCAATTTAACAGAAGCTAACAAATTGTAAATTTATTACAAATATATCAATTTTGGGTTTTTGATGGTCATAAAATTAATTGGAGGTAAATTTATAAAAGATATATTAGTTTGGATTTTTTCATGATGAGAACTCTTTTTACGGGCCTTCTACAAATTGATTCTTCCATGGACATCGGGATAACCAAAGCACCCCTGGCGGCTTCCCATGCTCGTCTAATTTGGTCATTCCCAGTTGTCACAATCTCTCTCTTTCACCAAGCTGATGTTTCGTACACCATCTATTTGTCTCGATTATTCTTTGTGACGCGCAAATGTTCCAAAACAAATGAAATTATGATAATATGATTCAACTCCACCAAGAAAACAGCCATATAATAAGCATTTTTAATATAGGATTAATATCACAAAAAATCCCAAATGAGTACACTTGTAATAAATTTATCCTTTATTAATTTCCATTAAATTATACCGTCAAATTACTAAATTGAATAACACATGATAGTTGACAGGTGTATCAATTTAAGGTTTTACTCTCCATTGGTCACGTATGTACAAATTTGTTGATTCTTTCATGGTATTAATCAAATTTAACAGAAAATAACAGAGAGTAAATTTGACATAAATATACTAGTATAGAATTTTGATGGTCAAAAAATTAATTTGATGGTAAATTTATCACAAATGTACCAGATTTGAGTTTTTTTGTGATATTAACCCTTTAATCCAATGTGGAGCCTTAATTGGAAGACTAATTGCATTTGTACTGTATTGTAGTCTAAACTATTTTAATCCTGCAGCTTAACTAAATTATTAGGTTTCGTTGCTACATGTTAATGTAAAAAGCCAAAATTATCTAGAAAGGCTTTTTTGTACAGCTTTTTTTTTTCCTTCTCGGTGCACCAAATGGATTTGGATGAGTTTGTATGCGGGTGAATGATACAATGAGAAGATAAAGCTTCATTGCACCGTTAAATTCTTCTATATAACCATTGGGGTTTGCCTCAGTGGCCATCCTTTCAACATAAAAGGGGAAGGTGGAGGATTCGAATTACCACATTCTGAGGGGGTTGGGGTGGGGACGAATTAGTTTCAAATGTTAGTTTTGACTCCCACGCCCAGCAATGAGGCAGAACAAAAGTTTAATAGTGAGTGTTAGAATAGAAGTAAAATAGGACCGACAAAAAAAAAAATATCTTCTATCTGCTTCCTTTTCTCATGGGCTTGCTCTCGATCATAATCTCCATCCATTAATTTTCGATTTTATCGCGCATGCTCATAATCTCCATCCATTCCATTTCATGTGACCCTTGAACTTCTAATACGTGCAATCAAATAATTAAACTTGCAAAAGAATTTCTGATAAAGTCTCTTGGGGCCTTTTGATGACCCAATTAAACGGAAAAAATTGAATACTCGACAATTAATAAGGCTAAGCTTGTTTCATAAGCTTAACGTGGATTGACTTAAAAGAATCAATTAAATAAAAATTCCACCTAACGTGAAAAGTTAGAGATTTTTTTTACCGCATAAACTACCGACAGATACTAGCTCTCCAAACACCTAATGTTGGTGTTGAGTAATCTCATGATTGCATTGAACGGTTAACCGTACCGAGGGGTGAGTGAACTCCATTGTGGAATGACTTACTTCATTCATTCAATAGAAAAATAATCGATGGTAAATAGAATCTCGCTGCATCTATTTTACTACAATAAATATCATTGGTATATATTTGGGCGAGAGTTCGATTATATTCATACATCACTTTGTAATTGTTATCAAAGAATTTTATATTTTTGAGGATTAAGATTTCTAACACTGAAATTTTCAGCATTTATTTTTCAGTTTTAATAGACAAGCTATAGTCTCTGATCCCGGGAAATGAATGGTCGCGCGTCCGTTAATAGTAGCAAAAAGTATGATGTCAGAAAAAAAAACGGCGCAGCAGTGGATAATCATTTTTTAGTGAAACAAGTTATGGAAACAGTAATGGAAGATACAATCAAGTAAATTGTAGAAAATAATGGATAATCAATATAGAGCTTTTTGATCATCATGAATCAGCACATGACATTTGATTATTTGGGATAGGCAATGAGGAAACTTGATTGTAGAACATATCTACAAGATAAAAGCCCTTGATATTGAAAATTGAAATTTCGAAGATAACATAAGTAAAGGTGGTTAAGCTTAATCTTTGCTTACCGGCAATTGTATCGCTCGGAAGCTCAAAATACCATGACCGGCACTCAAGGGACCTGTAGATGCTTGAAGGAGCTTAAAGCTTAAGGTCGGCTTTTTCGATGCCACAAGCCTGTTTATGTTGTTCTAATCATTTTCTGTATGGATGAATTGTGGTTATTTGTCTATTTTCAAGAGAAATTTTCTATGGTCGAATGTTGCATTGTAAACGGACATAGCATTAAGGAGGGGCTAGTCAGGGCTGTCACCCCCTCTAGAGCATTTAGCCCTACATACCAACGATTTTAATCGATCTACTTGTAGGATTTACTTCTGCTACTTCTTCAGTAGGTACTCCTAATTTGTAACTCTAACTTCATTATAAAACTAGCAGTCCTGATGAATAGAGAATATCGAGAGAACTTAGACATCTTAATTTAATAGTGCTTTGTGTTCTGATATAGCTTCATTGCCTGTGCAATCTTCACATGTGAAAAAACTAGAAAACTTTCGAAGAAAGATGTTAAGAGAATTGAAGTAGAGAGGCAATTTCTAATGAAAGAATAAATCTGCTTAACAAAGCATTAAGCAAAGCTGTTCAATACACAAATGGATAATGCAATGATGACAGGGCCCAATAGACAAGCAACTAATATGCCCTCCTCTATGAAAAAATTGCCATCGATCGTATCTGACAGGAGTAATCCAAGGATCCTCTTACCCAATGGCAACAGAAAGAACCACCAAATCAAGCCTGCACTTCATTTATTTATTTTTTTAATGTTTAATGTTTTGTTTTTTCAATTTCTATTTTATTTTTTTTTTACTTTTTTTTTAAATTTTTTTTTTTTTCAACTTATTTTTTTTTTTTTTTTTATTTTTGAATATTAATTTATTTTTTTTTTCTTTTTTTGGGTGCACACGCCCCCACGGCTAAGCCAACACACAAGCACTACAAGTACTAGAGCAGAAAATGCGGAGCTTTAACTAGAAGAGCGAAGCAACGCAGAAAGACAGACCCACACTTGGGCCTAAAGCACCAAGAAGAATTGTCTCGGTGGTGCCAATTAGGCAGTCTGTGGACTTTTGTGGCTTTCCATCCAATGTCTAATAATGGAGCAAAGCTCCATGCCTTCTAACTCTTTTTTGGACTACCTTTATCAGCTCCGGCTATCCCAATCGCCCTCCTCTCCTTACAATCTCGTAGTACACGTCTTTAATTGCATCTACTTTTGAATAAAGCTAATAATAAGAATTCGTATAATCAATCAGAGCCAACATTTCGATCTGACTCTACCCAACTTTCTCTTGTTCACCTCCATACTGAATTGAACCGCTGAGAATGACTCCTATGCAGCCTTCTTTCTCTATGTCTACTTGAAACCATCTACCTACACTTCCGAGGGGTATTCTGAAAGCCCTGGACTTGAATTGGCGATCCCATCAAACTGCACAATTCAGACCCCTCTCATCCTGAGGAAGAAACCCCACTGCATCTCTGCCTTCACCTTGAGCCAGCCATAACACCTATTCTGGTGCCTAAACAAAACCACGGTACCATGGTGAGGTAGGAAAAGAGATGTCAATATTTTGTAGATTCGCAGAATTCGTCCTATCGTCTGCAAATTTGGATGGCAAATCTTCCATCACGTGATCGTCTTCAGGTTGATAAACATGGTGTTTTTTGGACAAGGGATAAAGCCCATTTTCCGGAGAGCTCATTTCCCCGATGTGATCGAACAGTCGCCTACGCGGGGCATCCAGTAGATTCTTATGTGGGAACGGTGGTGGCGATTCGAAAGTAGTATTGCCATTATCTTCTGGACAAGTTAGACCTTTCAAGCGCTCTGCAGATTGGGGTAGACCTGCAGCGGGACAAGCAATTTCATTAGCTGAAAACTCCATGGGATTTCCAAAATAGGTATTTTGGGACTGTACTGGCAATGACAAGGCAGTTGTACTATTATGTCCTGGAGAAATAACTAGAACATTAACGTGGTTAATAAATTTGGGCCTACATGAGTACAGGTGTGCGGTCTTATGAATTTTTTTTCCAATGAATGATTATGAGCTCTTAACATTTCGGAAGCTTAATGATGAGTCATGGCGTGGTTCAAAGGGAGGAACATTTCCATCGCATGTATAGTCCATTGGGCTTGGTGAACCGAACACATGGCTAGGCACGATCGGTTGGGAAGGGAAATCCTGGAACTGGCTGACAGTAGGAGTAATAGCATTCTCTCCTATGGAAAATGGAGCACTCGAGCACTCTGTAGGCGTGGGCTGACATGGAGCGAGAGGAACACTTCCATTAGCTGGAGACTTCATGGGATTTTCAAAATAGGTAATTAGGGACTGTACTGACGATGGCAAAGCAGTTACATCTTTATGTCTTGGAGAAAGAAGTAGAACATTAAAAGTGGCTAGTAAATATGGGCCGAAATGAGCACAACCTAACTTTGTTTCTAGTATATGATCTTTGGGTTACCATTTGATAAAAATGCCCATACAAACATGCACGACATGAGCACGGTGTACAATCTCATAAAAAAAAAAAATTCAAATAAATGGTTATGAGCTTTTACCATATGGGAAGCTTGACATTGAGGCTCGCAGTGACATAGGGGGAGAAACATTTTCCTTCGATATACAGCGCATTCGGCTTGACGAACCGATCCTATGGCTAGGCCTGGTGGCTTGGCAATTTAATGGAGAAATTAGATCGCTCGCGTGGCGTACATGTCTGAGCGGATGCGGAGAGCGAGCTTCATTAGCTGGATCCTTCATGGTACCTTGGGACTCTATTGACGATTGCAAACCAGTTACATCATCATGTCCTGGAGAAAAATGTGGTTGGTAAATATGGGCCTACATGTTCTCAAAAAAAAAAATTAATATGGGCCTACATGAGCACAGGTGTACGATCTCATAAATTTTTTTCCCATTAATAGTTACCAGCATTAATATTCCTCACCCTTCACATCTCTTTAATTTTTCTTGCCACTGATCTTTGTAATCTTTTAAGTGCTTCAACTGACAAGGCCCTTCCCTTCACACATTGACTATTTTATATAAAAGTTTAAACAACCTAACTCGTTTTCTAATATGATTTTTCAGTCGCTATTTGATAAAAATGCCCATACAAACATGTCACCGTGTGCCATGTTTTAATTTATTGCTTGATTATATACTATTCATATCTAACTTTTTAATTGCATTTTAATTGATTGGCCTTTCACACAAACATACATTCATTCATACACATATATTTATTGTTTGAACAAATACATACATATATATGGCCATATGGATAGAGTGTATTGAATGAGGCTCATTTTGCAACAATCAGATCTTACAGAATATATCTCTTCTTGATAAGTTAGCATTAAGATATTTAATATTCTTGACATTGCATGTCCTTATCGGTCATTTTGTTACTTCAACTCTTAAATCTTTCATGTCCAAATTGAAGTTGCATCTTTGAAACTGAACCTTGACAAAATGTAAGTACTTAATTATTGCCCTTTGCCTTTGTACTGAATCTATTATATTACTGCTTTCGGTAGTGACTGCAGCAATCTACTCATCTTGTTTGTTCATCGTCAGTGAAAACTATTTCTCAGCATTTTTAGATGCAAGTTCAATTGATGGGGTAGCTGGACAAATAAATGTCTTCAGATAACGCGGAACCCAAATCATTAGGATCTGAAACACGTTGCTTTTATGTATTAAAGCTCAACAGTCAAGTGGAAAGTCCTATTTTCTATCATTATTTCACAGGCCACATCTTTGTATGTGCTTATAGGGAGAGAAAGTTTTGTGTTTGGGAGCACGTACCGTCAGCAGTGGAGTCCGCATTTGCCAGAGGAGCTTCCGGACCAACTGGAGGAGCACAGGTACCTGGAGCCATATTATGTTGAACAGGCGCGGGATTTACAGTTTGTTGGTCAGAGACTTGAGATGGAAAAGAGCTTGAGGTTTTCCCGATTGTATCTTCATGGTTCTGGAAGAAAAACACAGCATACCGCTTTAATCTGGACTGATGGGAGTATTTATCTCCACTATAAAAGGTACACGCTCTGACTTGAAGCTACAATTTCTTTTTTGCGCAAGTAATGTTGCATTCCAATGGACGAACTTGCACTCAGAGCGGCACAGAGAAAGAAGAATAAAGAATAACATTGAAAGAACCTCAATTCACTTTAGGCCTATCGCCACCCATTTCTGCACCACATGAAAGTGAGGTGCTCCAAAGATGCAATGGAGAGTACAATCAAGGCAAGGTTCCTCAGGGTAAAGATGCAAAGTTGATTGAGAAAGGACCAGTGAATAATCAAGACACACATCAACTTGTATCGTGCAAGTAATTAAGATCTTCATTGTTCTAGACTCGAAAAGTTATGGTTGCAAATTGTCATGGATGACAGCGAATCAACGGCTGAAAGTGCTCTCTACAGAAGGCCACTTAGATTTACAAGGTCACCATCCTCAACTTTGCATCGCAAAGAGCGAAAGCTCAAAATCACTAGCATCTAGATTTTCATTTTGTTCTCTCCACAGGCACTTCATATTACTTTTACCGACAAATAAAAAAACAAAGCATCTAGATGTCCAACCAACTCCTCTTTTCAAGTTTCCATATCTCTGATCAAGTCTAACACCTATTAAGCCACACAGCCACAAGTAAACATCAAATTACTGATTACATAGATAATATGGGACATATTATATGAACTCAGCATGATGGTGTGTTGTGCATGGACTGGCTTGACAAAACTCAGGAGGAACTTCTTAGTTACTCACCTTCTCTCGGGCAGAAAGTCGATCAGTAGCAAAATATACCTTGTCTTCGATTAGGCTGGTTGGTTCATGATCAGTGCTGAATGCAGCAGCATGCTCCCTCATGCCATTAGGATTGTTCAAATAAGTTATCGAGGATTTGCAAGTCTTTGCATGATCTTTGAGGGATTCCCAGTTCTTCTGTGTTATTCTCTTTCCAAGTACCTATGATGAGTGAACACGCAAGACTTACGATCTCCATAGTCAATCAAACCATAATTGGGAATCATTAACTAAGTGCTTACCTCTCTCAGTTTCTTGGAGTCTGTAGACAGGTGCTGTAGAAAGTCCCCCACTTTATGTATTCCGGCTTCCTTCAATTTTTGGTGAGATTTCCCATCTTTGGCAATCTTCTCCAGCCTCCAGACCTCATCATCAAATGCAGGTGGATAATGTTTCCTGTTTGCTGTAAAATGAAGAGGACATATACAGTAAGGTCCTAGTCCCTATTAGATTGATGAGTAGCTTCTGATGGCACGCAGGCGCGCAGACCCTCTCCCAAAACTGATTCGAAGTGTCAACATTTTCTAATAACATAGAAGCAGATCATATTTTATTTATCAGAATTTTCGTTTGAGATGTAATGGTTCATATGAAGTGAAGCTCTCAATTATAGGAGACGCGATGTCCGAAACTATGTTTATTGTCAGTCATAAATGTAGGACAAGGTTTATGTACTGTAAGACTGAAAGACGTACATTCTCCTCTATGTTCCTTGACACGAAAGGCATCTGTTTTTGCTTCCCGGATTCGTGTATTCCCACAATAACCTGATGCCACCTTAAGCCCTATCCTAAATCTTTTACTCCTGTTCCAACTGGAATTGTCCATAAATACCAGTTCTCCCAGCTCCCCAACACCTCCCTTGAGCGTCACCTGGCGAACTCCTGTCAAAAGCACCTTTCCTTCACGTTCTTTAACCACGTAGTTCTCAAACTCTTCTTGAGCCCAGTTGTCCTCTTCATCTTTGTTGAAGTCACTTTTAAGCACAACGACGTCCAACTTAATGGAGGATTCCGGGCCTGATTTAACAACCTCCCCTGTATCTGCATCAATCAAGGCAACAGAAATGCGAGCACCACATTCTCCTTCTAGTTTCTGTCCGGTAAATACATCTTTGGACAGTTTGGTTGGAATGTGAAGCCGGAAGTTTCTCACATCATTCTTTCCCATAGTTTTAGCATTAGTACTGCATTCTCCGGAAAAAAAAAAAAACAACCATTAGAAACAGGAACAGGTATAGAAGCGGAAAATTGGAAAAGTTATAACACATAGAGACAAACTACCAAACATCTCACTTGGACAAGTCTTACTGCCAGGGAAACTACTAGGATAAATAGATGCATTGTCTCAGAGAGTTTAACAATGCAAATTTTTTAAAAAGTAAAATAAAACCAAATATAATGCTGCACTGCTCTCCAGATACATATGATTATGTTCTAAATCAGAGCATTGACAATTTAGCGCATGACCTAATCATTCTGGCTTACTTGTAAACTGAGCTCTGACTGCCTACTTTGGGTTAGTGGTAAAGTCAGCCTATTATTCCCCAAAAAATCAACAATGCATAACCAATCAATACTGCACAGAAAGCCAGCATCACAGGGGAAGAGCATTCATACCATCCAAGGTGGGGAGAGTGATCATTCGTGAGCTCCACTATTTCCATCTGTCCAAAACCACCAAGAGAAGAGTTGCCGAAGTTGGAGACATCGAATAAATGAAGCAGAAGGGATACTAAACCAATCAGCAGTTGTATAAATAGCTTATATGAACTATCCTAAGCATTTTCTTTATCTCCTTTCATTCCATGTCCGTGTAAAATGTTACATGTGCTTTGGAATGGTTATGATCAGCTTTAGGTGATAAAGCCACCGTTGTGGATGTTATTGAGACTAATGCATGGAGATGGCCTCCTGCAAGTTCTGATGATCTGCTTGAAACTCAGATGGCTTTGTGTCGGTTGATTGCTCCAAACTCTGGATCTGAAGACAAAGTGGTATTTTGATTGCTCCAAACTCTGGCTCTGTAGACAAAGTGGTATTTACTGGATCATAAAGGGGCTCTCTCTGTAAAGGTGGCTTGGAAGCTCGTGAGGAAATGTATAAACAAACTTACTTGGCTTAAGCTCGTATGGTTTAAGCCTAATGTGCCAGAATGTGGCTTTATAACTTGGCTAGTCATTCACAATAGGTTGCACATATTGGATCTGACATTGATAGCACTTGTATGCTATGCAGACAACATGAAAAATCTTGAATGCCCTTGCTCTTTAAGTGTGTATTCTCAAAGCAGATTTTGGGAACAAGTTTTATAGCTACTCCCAATTCCTAGATCTGCAAGTGATTGGAAGGATAAATTTATTTGGAATGCAACAATTTATTATCTCTGGAGAGAAAGGAACTTAGCAAAGCATGAAAATATATCCCCTCAAGGCTGTCGTGACCTCTCTATGATTCTCAATGGAAATAAGACACTTACTGCTAGGGGTGTGCAACGGGAACCGCCCGAACCGGGAACCGGCCGGACCGACCGAACCGGTCGGTTTTGGGCGGTTCCCACGGGTCGGCGGTCCGGTCCCGGTTCCTAATCTTGGAACCGGTGGCCGGTTGGTCCGGTTCCCGGTTTCAAGGTGGGAACCCGAACCGAACCGGACCAACCGGACCGAACCAAACTTTTTATATATAATTTATATACATAGAATTAATAAAACATATAAACATGATAACTTATTGCAACCAAAATTGCAATTTGAGGTAGCAACCTCTTATGTGGCCAAGAGACCATTAAAATCCTTTTTATTACTCTTTTATTTATAGAAAAAATCTCTTTGATAGTTCCGACGTGGGACTAAGACTTCAAGAGATCCCGTGAATCACACAAGTGAAGTTTGAATATTTTGCACGTGGAACACGTGTGATTAGTTTTGTTGAATTGCCCGAGAATCGAATTGAATTGATCAGTCAAGAGCGCGTTCACTCTTTAGTTCTTTAGTGCAAAAAAGTATAGTTGATTTTTTTGGACCGGACCGGACCGGACCGGAACCGATGGAACCAATGGTCCGGTCCGGTTCTCGGTCCTAGGACCAAACGGTCCGGTCCACGGTTCGCAATTTTGGGAACCGGTGCTCCCGGTCCGGTTCCCGGTTCCAAGGTGGAACCGGACCAAACCGGGAACCGATCACCCCTACTTACTGCTGATGTTAAGTGTTTGAGGAGAAATTGGTGAGTTCTTGTTGGCTAACTTTGCTGTAATCTGGTAGCACGGTTTTGCATCTTGTTTTTGTGGGTAGTATTTTGCTTTTGCAGTTGGGACCGTAGATGGGGAAGACTGTGATGTCATGTTGTCATTTGATGTGTAGTGCAATCAGATTGAAAGTCAACTTGATGACTTATCAGGCTTTCCCATTAAAATAGGTTCCTCAACAGGATGTCCCATTGATTCGTCAATGCCGAGTAAAAGGGCCATTGCTCAGCAGATAAATGTTACTTTAGGGATAGCTGACTGATTTTCCTCAAGAGTTCACATCTACAGGAAGGTTTGGCACCTCGACTCGGCTGTATATGTGGGACATTATGCTGCAATGGACTCATATGGGGTGTCACCTTCCTTGTTTTTCTTCCACAGGTTGTCCAATAAAATGAAAATTTACTTATAAAAGAAGATGTGCAAAGTTCGTGCTCAATGAATGCTGTTCAAACAATCAACACGCGGAAATTTTATGAACGCTGTTTATCTTACCAGTTTTGGAACAGCATTCTTCATTGAGCTTATCTGTTGCATCACCTCTTTGAAAGGATTCTCCATGGAACTGCACCATGGAAATTGACATTGGGAACAACTGCTGTCTTGTGGACTTATTCATAACAGATAGACAAATATCTATAGGTAACACTTTAGTTACTAGTACATATGAATGTCAGGCCCAATTACCAGACTCATCAGATGCATTCCCTTAACCTACGGCGACAGAGAAAAGCCAGCGTAAAGCTGGAATACATATTTATGCAGTACAAAGATAACAGAAGCAAGTAAAGTTAATTACCAGCTATCGACAAATGCACCGTCCTTTCGGTGATTGACAAAAAGATGTATGTGCAGGTTTTACACTTTGCTGAACAGAATCATGGATCACTGACTAATGATACTCGATGATATTTCTAGTTGGCAAGACAATACACATGGGAATTCCCATAGGGGAATCAGTTGATGCAGATTTAGCAAGAAACTAAACAAAATATATTCACCTTTGACAGCATTCAGCCAAGTCAGATTTAACACGCTCCCACTCTTCCCTGAACCCTTCCCTGAGCTCTTCCCTGACCTGTCCAGCAAAGAGCAATAGCGAAGAATTACATTGCAATCCATCACGTATATATCTCATTCAAGTTTCACATCACACGTATTCTCATTGTCCTCCTTCAACTTGCAAGTTGTCATTGACCGCATTTTCCAAGATTCAAGGAAAAAATTATGGCCAAGTCACTTCATTGAAAATGTGGATCATTTTGTGATCCGGAAGGTCAGAAATGCATCCAAACGCTTCTAATCAAAGAGATCGGTGATTGAAGAACAATAAAGACTTTACTCATCTTACCACTCTCCGGACAACCTTCTCGATAAACCAACTCCTTGTCTTCCCAGACCTGTGCCATATTTGACCAGATGCAGATCGCCACAAAAGTACAATCAAGATAGGAAAATTTAGCAAAAAGGACAGCAAAGTAACCCAGTAACGATAATAGCTCACTAGCTGGGTAAAAGTTTCCAATGGAGTTTAATTCGAACAAGGAGGAAATGCTGCGATTGGCCCATGCCGAAATCGCAAAACAGATTCCAGACGGCAACATTGGAGGTCTTTAATGCTTCATATCTAAGCCACAGCACAAACCCACGAACAAAAAACTGAACGAAAACGATCTAGGACTGTCACGAGCCAAAAGCTAATCAATGTTAGGCTTCAACGCAGGCTTTGCCATATTTTCTCATTCCAAGAATCTTCAACTCAAGAACTCTTCATCGAGTATCCCTCAAGTAAAGCTAAAACGAACACCAGCATCAAATTATTGATCAAACATCGAAACGTGAAGAGGGAAGAGCGAGCTTACTTCGTTCCAGCGGTGCGTGGCCGCTTGAGTTGACTTGGTTGAGCCCAAGAAGTGGAAGCAAAAGCTCTCTTTTGCGTCAACATGATTTTCTTTTCTTTGGTGGAGCTTTTCAAGGACTTGGAAGGATTTTGTCTCTGGACAAACGGGAACAAAAATGTAGCAGAGACGATGAAGAATTTATGCACGAACTCAAGCTCAAACTCAAAGCAATGATTCGGTAATCAGTGGAGTTTTATTTCTGTACCGTCTGAAGGAGCTAGGCCCTTCATTCTCCAAGAAAAGCGAAGTACATTTCCCTGAAAGGCTGCCGCATTAAGAAATCCTACTCGTCGCCTTCAATCACACGTGGCTACTACTAATAAATGGTGACTATAGATGTGCGTCATTAGTTATTTATTGAGAATATATATGTACATTCGAGGAATTTTGTAGGCAAATTAATATGGATCTCATTAAATTGATGATGTCAAAAAAAAAATTATTGTTACTTGATTTGTTATGCAAGTATTTTTTTTTTTTTGGGTTTATAATACAATTGATGGCAAATCATTATAATATTATTATACGATTCTGATATTACAACTTTTTGACATGCTTCCAAGCAAATATTCATCTGGTTAATATAATATACTTTCCAATCTGCATATTATTAGAAGAGGATTTTGCTTTATTGATCAATAGTATTAAAGGGTACGGATGCCCGTGCTTCATCCTGGAGGATGAATATTAACAAAATTTTCCATAAAACTTTAAAAAAAAAACCTGGATTTAAGTTAGCTCTCTTTCGTCAACGTAAAGCATTTTACAGAAAAAATTTTCAACGCAAGCAAGTGAGCTCTCTTTCGTCTCGCCATGGTGATTGAACTTTGGCCTCTCGCTTGCTGGAGTCTCCACGCCAGTTTAGACTGGTTGGTCGCACGCGAGAGAAGAAGAAAGAGAACGGCATATATGCAGTGGCATGACAAACATGGGTGATTTTTCATGTTTTGTGTTAAATTAATATCTCGAGTTTAAATTTGGATAACGATTTATTATATTGAATTTGGTAATAAATTTTTTTCAAGTAGATTTCAAATTGAATGATGAATTTTTTATTTTTTTTATTTTTTGGACTTCTTATAGTTGCATAATGGAGGAAATAAAATAAAATAAAAGTTTCCTCTTTTATCTAGAGGAGATGAATTCCTCTGTAGGTTATCATGGTGGGGCCCCAAGTCAAATATTTGACTTTGAGCACACAATATTCCACGCCGTGGGGTTTTCTTTGACTGATGGAAGTAGGAGGTCCTCTGCACGTGGAACCAAAAGGTGGTGGGCCGAGGACAAACTTTTGAGTCTTTGACATTTGGCACATATAGAGATAAAATAGAAGGTTCGGAGGTGAGCGGTTAAAACCCTATGAGAAAAAAAAAAGGAGCCACAGGTCGTTGAAGAGGAGCCATCGACGCGATCAAGAAAAGGAGAACGCGAAGCAGCACGTACGTGAAAAAAGAAAAGAAAAGGAGGATGCGAAGCAACATGTACATGAGAAAAAGAATAGATGCTGGAGTTCTTGTTTTCGGCGTACATAGAGCATTTTGTTTTGAGCGAACGTGCGATAATTTTGTCTTGAGTGAGTCTATATCCAAGTGAGTTGTTTATCTATAAATATTTTGAATTTTGAATTAAATCTAGATATATAAAATACTCAAAGCATGTAAGCGATTAAACTCGATTTTCTAATTATAGTGAATTACTGGCATTGGCTTCTTCCCGTAAACATAAATACCGATATTCGGACCGAATCACATAAATTTATGATATCCTTATTATTTCTCATTTATTTCTCTAATAATTTCGTGTTGACGTAAATTGTAAGATTTTGTCGTTTCCATGTATTATATTCCAACAATAAATTTTTTGGTTCATATGATTTGATAGCCTCGTCCGACGTGCTCGAGCAAAAAAAGCAGCATGTTTGATAGTTTTCAGATGTTAGATTACCCATTAACTACCGGTCCCTGCAACGACTGCCACTCCAAAAATGCTTTGGTAGAACCAGGAAATTGCAATGTTTATTAGGAGGCTTTTGATCGGACGGGATCAATTGCGGATCGACGAATAATTGGACTCGTAAGAATTTTTAAAGGTGAAAGTCATACATAAGACCAATTTGATAACCCAATTGACTGCTGAAAATTTATGAGTTCCACCCTTAGCACAATTAAGATTGTTAAACAACTTTAAACACTACAAACATAATCAACTTCAATCGAATTAAGAGATGAGTTACTTCAAAATTAATGGGTGATGTGAAGTCAATTAGGGTTTCCTCTTCCACATTTGACTCTTTTTTTTTTTTTTTGGCAAAGTCAAAAGTTCGGCCTAAGCCCACCACCTTTTGGTTCCACGTGCAGAGGACTTCGTACTTTATTTCTATCGGTCAAAGAAAACCCCATGGCGTTTGACTCTTTTCCAATCAATTGAAAATGAGAGAGAGAGAGAGAGAGAGAGCCAAATGCTTACCTGATCCTTACCACGCACACGTGAAAATGGTAGGTCATAGCAAATGTTGTACCGACATTGAATATTTTTAGAAAGCCATGTCAATCCCATGCTTTAGAAAGCAATTTATGTGAGCGGTCCCATGCTTAGCTCTTAAGTCATTCTTCTATATATATATTTTTTTCTGTTAATACTAAGAAAAACTCCAAATTAATATATTTGTAATAGATTTACCATACATTAATTTTTGTTAAATTATACTGCAAATTACTAAGTTGGATGACACGCACTTAGTTGACGAATATACCAAATTAGATTTATATCGTTCGTTTGTCATAGATTTATCAGTTTTTGATTTTTTATTGTACTAATTCAATTTAACGAAAACTAGAAAAGTTAAATTTGTCACATATATACCAGGTTTGTATATTTTGTTGTCAAAAATAAGCTTGAAGTAAATTCATCACAAGTGTGTCCTTTATGGATTTTTTGTTGTCAAAATTAATTTTTGATAAATTTATCATAAATGTATCAATTTTTGATTTTCCATAGAATTAACCCCTCTTTTTTTTTTTTTCAAAAGTCAATTCTTCCTTTTATTAAATCCCAAGTTAAAAATTTTCATTTTTCATAGATATGCAGTTTCACTATTTTATTACGTTGCGATTGAACATCACACTTTCACGAATGTCTTGGGCTTTTTTTTTTTTTTTTTTTTTTGTATTATCAATTAATAAATTAAGTTGTTATTACTTTATACCACCGTTACCAAAACTCGGGAATAATAGTTAAAACTCAAATGTGCTGGTAATCTCGCTCCCCGATAACTTAGATTTCTGGCTCTTTACCCTACCGTACAATTAGATAATTTAAATTTGTCCCAACATCATAGATTTATGTGTACAACCTTTTTTATACGTAACAATCTCATTTGTCCCCTCCCTCGCGGGCGGTCCTTTATGTGTACAACCTTTTTTATACGTAACAATCTCATTTGTCCCCTCCCTCGCGGGCGGTCCCTCATCCCACAAGGAACAACATCGTTCCATCATCACACGCAGACGAGCATACTCACATATAAATTCGAGCAGGAGGGATGGCTTGCCCCATCGCCATCGTGCGCTACCTCCGGCAACCCTTTAGGATGGTCGGCGACGGCCCGTATTGCCTCGACAAACTCTCCACATGAGCGGGAGGAATAGAATCGTGAGTCGAATCGAGTCAAATTGCGAGCTAACTTGACGCGATCTGCAGAGGACATGTCCAGCTTGAATTCAAGTAACAGCGACGTGTTGGCCGGTTCCAGCTCCATGGGCGGCCCAGCTAGCACGAAACAAAAAGGGAAAAAAAGAGTAAAAGAAAAGAAAGTGGGCTGTTTCGTGCAAGTGAGAGAGTGAGCAAGAAAGAAGAGACAGATTATAGATAAGACTAAATTGAGCATTGAATTGCACCGTGGTACAGCTTAGCACCCGACCTCCAAAATGTTATCGAGATCGATTTCAAATAATTTATCGTGAACAATGTAGATAATTGTAATTAGGGAAAGAGAACATGAGGAAGCCTAAGGAGTAATTCTCAAATTCCTGGAAAACGTAGATAAAGATGCAATTGTCTAGGAATTTGAATACGAATTCTCAGATTTAAGCAACAAAAATCAATGAATGAATCAATTAAATTTAAGTACTAATGTAATACTAACAACAGAATCTTTACTGAAAAGCATTTGTTTGTGATAAACATTAGACAATTAAATTAGGTTTGGCTGGCTAGCCGGCAATGGTTTTGCGACTTCAAGAATGGTGGCTAATAGAGGACTTTTGGCTCCAAATGTTTATTTCTTTAAGACCCACTTTTTTTTAAAACAAAAAAGTTGTATGCTTTGGGCCCTTCTCACGAGGATTAGGGTCGAGACTATGAATATGATTGGTTAGTCGGGATCCAAGTGCTAATAACCCTTGCTTGTGGTGGGTGTGGGAAGAAGGGGAAAAATGAAAATATATATAAACAAGATGTAAAGATTATTAATGTCAGCATTAATCATGTCATGTAAGATATGTAGCACTGATTAAATCGGTATATTAACGATTTCCAATCAAAATTGATAGAAAGAACTACATTGACAAATTATTAAAAGATTCATAATTAAATTGGTCAAATTAAATAAAATAAGATTTAATTAATATTAACACAGTAGATTTACATTTTTTTTTTTATAATTATCCTAGAATTTAGGGAACGAGACAACAAATCCATTCATCCACCAAATCAAAGTACGTAACTTTTGGAGTGTGTCTGCTTTTGTAGCGTCCGCAGGAGTGGGCTCACGGGGCATGATTTTTCAAGAAAAGTGACTTTTATGGAACATTTTCGGAAACCTCGCCATTTCCGAGATTTCTTTTCAGTTTCTTTTCTCTGATTTAGGAAATTGGCCCCGTCGACCTTTTGAAGTAGCATCTGCAATATTTTTTTAGATAGATGCACTTAAAATACTAAATTTTATCATGAAAATATAACTGAATCATAATTGTTTTTTAAAAAGTAATTAAATTTTAAATTTATCGAATTGATGCAATTAAGTCAATTTGTCTTCTAAATAACAATGATGACATGAATTTTTTTTTCTCTCTCCTAAATAGCAATGATGTGACTCATACACGAAACATAACGCTAAAATAATGTCATTTTGGTCCAAATCTAAAATTTTAATACATTTTATTTATATTATATTAAAAAATAAGGTAACTTCAAATAAATACAGAAAATGGAAAGAAAAGAAGGAAAATACAGTCGAGGACAATGTGGTCCAAATTTGATTTTTTTAATACAAATGTTATTTAAATTATTTAAAAATAAGCTACCTATAAAAAATACAAAAATACAAAAATACAAAAATAAAAAAAAAAAAAAAGGGAAAAGGAAAACATAGCTCCCCACCACCAGCGGGAAGGGCCAGCAAGGGTCGCCGCTAGTCTAATTTTTTGTAGTGAAGCATGCATGTTAGTGACATTTCATAGAACCTTCCTATGATGTACGACCACCATTGTCATATATTAACCAAATGTCCTCCACCATTCCTTAATAGATTACCGCTTTTGGTAGCAGCATGTAATAACCTTCTCTTGTCATCCGTAAAAACAATTTCTAAGTATTTTTGCTTTCATCTAAATTTTAATGCTACAAAAAATCTCAAATTAATGCACCCGTGCCATATTTATCTAAAAATTATTTTGTGTCACAAAAATCCCAAAACAGTACATTTGTACCACATTTACACTAAATTAATTTTTGTGTTACAAAAATATCAAATTAATATATTTATATCATATTTATCCCAAATTGACTTTTATATAACAAAAAAACTCAAAGATTGGAAATTTGGGATAAATTTAGTATGGATGTACCAATTTTGAATTTTTCGTGACATGAAAGTAAACGTGGTTGTACCAATTTGTGAAAAGAATTAAAAAAAAAAAAAAAAACAGATTCTATTGTCCGGTTGAGACTCGAGAGGTCATCCCATGTACGCTGGAGGCTCCATTTGGTTCAAACTGTCAATAATTTGGTTCCACGTGGCATGTTGTTGTGGTTGTGTTGGCAATCGAGCAGCATTACTTCCATTGTTTCCTGTGGAGAGACAGAGGGGAGAGAGAGATTTAAAGGATAAACATTTTGATGCATCTAGACATGGATCTCGTTTAGACATGGAACTGAGCTATTAAAGAATTCAAAAATAGGTCCTGAAATGCAAATGAAGAACCACGAGAGGGCTTCCCCTTCCCCAACACCAAAAAAATCGACGGAAGGGCGATGGTGGGTGATGGCCGGTTGTGGGTCAATGAGGGTCATCAGGCCCCGGCCGTCGCATCGTTTTGACTTCCTTTTCCTTTTTTATTTTTAATTTGGTATAAATAATCTTTAGATTTAAAAATCATATTTGGTTCAAAACAACATTGTTTTAGCCTTATCTTTCATATTTTAGCCATATTAATGCTGCGTATGAGAGAAAAAATAATATGAAAAGTCATCTCAGCATTTTTTATTAGTCAAATTGGATAAAATTAACGGAAGGACTTGATCGTTCTCTTTTTAATTTTTAGTACTCAATTACAAGATAAATTTTAGGATTTTCAGTGCACCTATTCTTACAAATAAATGAGCTCTTTTTTTTTCCCCTTCGACGCAAGTTTAAGCTAAATCCTTTGAGCTCGATCTCCCGTCAATGGGTGACATGCTATTGGTGATCATCTACGCGTGGCTTTGAACAAGTGACAGAAAATTCATTAATCACTTCTAACCACACGTGACTACAAATTGTAATAACTAAGGAATGCGTGTTATAGTTTGTTGATTAAATATACGTGCTCTACATGGATGCTAGGAAAATTAGAGGTGAATTAATATGGCTCTCCATCGAATTAATGATGAAGAGATGATTTATTGTTGCATTTTCGTGAGAACTCTTAATCTTCGATAGTTGTTCAATTGCTTAAATAAAAATTATGAATTAGTTTTTCCGAATGTGGATTCATATAAATTCAACAATATAAAATATCTAACTTACAAATTGTAGAAAACCGTCGAGCAACCTTCACAGAAACCAAATCTTGCCACATACCTCATCCATAGTCGAGTATAGCCAGTGAAAAGGCAACCAAAGGTCTATTTTAATTACTTCATCATTGTATTTCGTGCTTTTTGAGAAGAGATTATAGTCACGACTAAGGCTTCGTTTGTTTTGTAAAAAGTAAATAATTTGAGAAACAAATTTCTAAAAATAATCCCTTAATTTCTAAAAATAATCCCTTATATCTCTTAAAATAATTAGATCATGGAAAATGTTTTCATTATCAATAACAATTTATGCCTAACCATCTTTGTGAACGATGAAAATATTCTTCGTTCATTCATTTTTGTAAGTGATATAAGTGATCGTTTTTATGAAAAAAATTTCATATAATTCATTTTTTACGAAACAAATTGAGCCTAATTAAGTATTGAATTGCACCGTGGTATAGCTGACCACCCAACCTTGAAAAAGTTACAGAGATTGATTCAAACTCTTTTAATCGAAACAACATAAATAATTGTAAAGAATTTTCAATTTTATCACACGTGATCGTAATCTCCATCTGTTGCTTTTTTGTGGAGCTAAGGTTCAAAATAGGGAAGAAAGAGGTTCAGGCGCCACTTGAACTTATGATTTGTGCAATCAGATTATTAAACTTGTAAAGATTTTCTGATAAAGTTTCTTTAGGCCTTTTGCTGACCCAATTAAGCGCTAAAAATTGAATACTCAACTATTATTAAGGCTAAGCTTGTTTGATAAGCTTAACGTGGATTGACTTAGAAGAATCAATTAAATCAAAATTCCAGCTTACGTGATGGGTAAGGGATTTTTTTTCCCCGCATAACCTACCAACATATACTGGGGCTCCAAAGACGTATCGCCGGCGTTGGGCGATCCCGTGACTGCGTTGAACTGTAAATTTTACCTAGAGGTGGGTGAACTCCAATGTGGATTGGCTGGCTTAATTAATTCAGTAGAAAAATAACCGATGGTAATTAGAATCTTGCCGCATAGAATTTACAAATGTCATCATTATATTTCGGCGAGAATTCAATTATATTCAGCCATCACTTTGTAATCGTCATCAAACAACTTTATATTTCAAATTTTCAGGATTAAGACTTTTTTTTTTTTTTTTTTTTTTTGGTCAAAAGTGATATATATATATTCGCTTAAGTAGTCTTAAAAGACAACGATGGTTTACAATCTGCAACTAAAATTTCCCATAGAAAATAAGGGGGTGTATGTACCCAATTAAACGGAAGTTTCTTGGCTCGATGAGTACGTACCAGCCAATCTGCAGCTTTGTTCGCGTCTCGGGGGCAATATGTTACGGATACATTGTTGCACTTGGATAGCTCGTCTCTACAGCATTGGATGATATCTTTTAAATTCCAAGGTGTCCTGGCCCGGCCCATGATGAAGTCCACGACAGCCAAACTATCACTTTCGCAGATCCCTTGAACTGGTTGGCTTCCCACGTGTGTTGACTTTAACTCCTTGAGATAGCATATCCCGTGTAACACAGCCTTCGCTTCCGCTTCAGACGCCGAAGAAACCCTAGCTTCTGCTGTGAAGCCATCAACTACACGCCCTTCTCCATCCCGAGCGATTCCAGCAACGGAACAAAGAAACTCGCCGGGAACCCATGATGCGTCGACGTTCAATTTCAATTCCCGACCTCTCGGTGGTGTCCATGACTCCGGTAGGTATTGGGTCGTTCTTTGGCCGGACTGGTTCTTCGTCCCTTTGCTGAAGGCGGTATTCTGGATTCGTACTAGTTCAAGGATGTCCGCCGGTTTGGGAACCTTTGCTCGGAAGATCCAGGAGTTTCGCGCCTTCCAGATTTGCCATAGAACCCCAGCGATGAACTCCCGATTAGGTAAATCTCTTCTTGGTTCAAAAACCGCCAGAAGCCACTGGTCGATTCTCTTAAGATGTTTCGTGATATTTATTCCTTGCAAAAGTGTATCTTGCCAGATCTGTTTCGTCCATCTACAGTAGAGGAATAGATGTTCGATTGTTTCAACTTGCGTATAACACAGCTGACATAATGGATCTGGACTGATCTTTCTTTTGTATAGATTTTCCCTTGTGGGAACAGCATTTTGACATATGCTCCAGAGAAAGGTTCGGATCTGTGGTGGAACTGATAGGCGCCAGATCTGTGTCCATAAAGTGCGTGGAGGCTGGTAAGAACAAGTTGCTCTATTCTGATTTAGTCGATTGTTGGATAAACGAGCCCTGTTGTAACCGCTCTTGACTGTAAATTCCCCTGTACTGTTTCCTGTCCAGATTCTGGTATCAGGTTTGGGGCTCTTGCTCAAGGGAATGGCTTGGATCTCGTTGGCTATTTTGTCCTCAAAAAGCTGTTGAATGAGAGACTGCTTCCAAGTTCGAGATTCTTCGTTAATCAAACTTTCCACCCAGGTAGGTTCTGTTTGAGTGACTTGCCCTCCTGTGAATTCCTGTGATAACCATTTATCCTCTCTTATTTTGATGGATTTGCCGTCCCCGACTGACCATTTGACATCTGCTTTGAGGGTGTCTCGACCCAACAGGATATTATTCCAGCCCCAAGATGATTTCCTGCCCTTTTGTGCACTCCATAGATCGCCCTGAGGATAATATATGCCTTTTAAAACTTGACTCCATAATGCATTCGGGGAAG
Organism: Eucalyptus grandis; assembly: GCF_016545825.1. Classification (NCBI taxonomy): domain Eukaryota; kingdom Viridiplantae; phylum Streptophyta; class Magnoliopsida; order Myrtales; family Myrtaceae; genus Eucalyptus; species Eucalyptus grandis. Next base: position 10,143,639 of record NC_052612.1, read on the forward strand.
TATGAAGCCGCCATGCTTGTTTGCCAAGCATTGCACAGTTGAAGGTAATTAAGTCTTTAAACCCCATCCCTCCTTCATCTTTTCTGTTTTTCAGAACTTCCCAGTTCCTCCAGTGTATGCCCTTCGTGTTATCCCCTTTCTGCCACCAGAATGAAGCTATTCGCCTTTCAATTGCTTTGCAGATCGACACTGGCAATTTAAAGATCGACATGGCGTAGGTAGGGATGGCCTGCACCACACTCTTAATCAAGATTTCCTTTCCGGCTTTAGTAAGTAACTTTTCCTTCCAACCCTCCAGCTTTGCGTTGACCCTTGTTAATATCCATGCGAAAACTTCTTTTCTGGATTGTCCCCATTCTGTAGGGAGGCCTAAGTATTTGCCTGTCTTTTCAAAAACAGGTACTCTCAACTCATGTGCCATGTTCCTTTTAAGTGGTAAGGGACAATTCTTGCTGAAATAAACTCCTGACTTGTTTAAATTTACCGCTTGCCCCGTTGCATAACAAGATCTGGTTTAGTGTGAGAGTTAAATTCGACATTCCATTAGAGTAGCATCCAGAAAAAAATGACATCATCCGCAAAATGAAGGTGAGATAACTTAGGACAGGATCTATTAAGCTGTATACCTTTGATGCTGCCATCCGCAATCGCCTTTTGCATCAGCCATGTTAGCACATTTGTGATAATGATAAATAGATAAGGAGACAAAGGATCTCCTTGCCTGAGCCCTCTGGATGGACTGAAAAAAGGGGTTGGTTCGCCATTGATCTTGACACTGAATGTCACTGTTGTTATGCATTGCATGATTAGAGTAACCCATTTCTCAGAAAATCCCATTTTCAGCATGCAATCCCGAACAAAGTCCCATTCTATTCTGTCATATGCTTTCTGCATATCTAATTTGAGTACTGCCTGATGTTTTTTCTTTCTTTTTGTAATGCGCAGTTGATGTAACACTTCCTGTACAATTATGATGTTGTCTTGTATCTGTCTGCCCTGAACGAATGCACTCTGTTCTGGTTCGATTATCTCTGGTAGCCACTTTTTCAATCTGTTTGCTAATAGCTTTGAGATAATTTTATAACTGAAATTGCATAAGCTGATGGGCCTATACTGACTGATTATCTCAGGATTTTTCACTTTGGGGATCAAGGTTATATAAGTCTCGATTCAAATGAGGGTCCGAATACATCATCAAGAAATTCTGTACAAGCTGGAACAGGTCAGTCTGTATAATATCCCAAGCATTTTGATAGAAAAGCCCATTGAAACCATCAGGACCAGGCGCTTTCAATGCTCCCATTTGAAAAACTGCTTCTCGCACTTCCTCCATTGTAGGTTTTGCCACTAATGATGCATTGATACTGTCATTAATAGGGGATAGGCATTGATTTAGTATTGGCTGATAATTTCTTTGCCCTGCTGTTCTGTATAAGTTGCTGTAAAAAGTTTGAATATGGTTTCTAATAGCTCCTGGATCCCGACACCATCGATTATCTTCCAGTTGCAGCATTGTAATGTGATTTCTGTGTCTCCGTTGAACTGTTGTGGCATGAAAAAATTTTGTATTTTTATCTCCCCATTGTAACCATTTAATTCGTGATCTCAATCCCCAATACTGTTCCTCCTGCTTCCTCAGTATGTCTAGCTGGTGTATAATGCTTTGTACTTCCTTTCTGCTTGTATGTTCTTGTGACTGATTTGTTATGGCTGTTAATGTTTGAGTGAGCTCCTTTATCCTGCTGGGTGCATAAGCAAACTTCTCCTTGCTCCACTGTATGAGTTCTTTTGAGGTCGCTTGGAGTTTTTCTGAAAATGTGGCCTGGGAATAAGCTGTATGGCTCCAGGTGTTATGAATAACTCCAGGATATTCTTCATGTTCAAGCCAGAAAGCCTCCATTTTGAATTCTCTTCTTCTTTTCTTGCATTCAGGGTATAGCTTAAGGACAAGAGGACTGTGGTCCGAACCTATTGCTGGAAGGGCATGGACTTCCGCATCATGAAAGGTAATTCGCCATTCCAAAGTACATAACACCCTGTCCAATCGTTTTTTAACCAAATCCCCCCCTTCTCGATTGTTAGCCCATGTGTATGCACATCCTTGGCTATCCATATCCATCAAAGACATCTCATTGAGCATATCTCTAAAAGCTGCAAGTCTTTTGTTATCCGCCTCTTTTTCCCTACCTTCTCCCATACATATAGAATCTCATTAAAATCCCCCATGCATATCCATGGAATTGAGCTGTGAGGTTTCATTGTTTGCAATTGTTGCCATAGTTTCTGCCTCTCTTCAAAATTTGTTGAAGCATGAATAAAAGTGATCTGCATAGCTTGTTTTCTGGCCGAATCAGTGCAATGTACATCAATGAACTGTTTGGAGCTGTGTTGCACTTTCAGTGTTATTTCCCCATTCCACATCAACGCCGTCCCCCGATATGCCTATAGGATTTTCTAGGAATAGGTGCTGAAACTGAAGTTTTCTGCAAATATTTTCCACCATCGTTGCTTTGTTTTTAGTTTCCATAAGAAAAACTATACTGGGCCTTTCGAGAGCATTCAAAGCTCGTAGTTCCTGGATTGTCAGGGGGTTGCCCAGCCCCTGACAATTCCAACTGATAATTTTCATGTCGTCTGTGGTGGCTTATTAGGGCTAGCCACCAGAGCCCAATCTGTTCCTTCTGCAAGCAACTTCACTGGAGTCTCCATCATACTCGAGTCATCTATGAGAATTGGAGATGGTGCAGGTAAGCATTTCTGCTTTTTTGCTTTCTGCACCTTCATGTGCTTCTTACTACTTTTTCCTATTTTCAAAGAAGTCTGTATGGGAACATCTGAACACATGACCTGTTTACCATGATCTTTGATTACCTGCTGATTTGAAATAGGGACTTCCATAATCTCCTGCTCCCTGGAATTTTCTGCTCGCTTATTGCTGCAAGCTTCTAGTCTCATTTCTGGGCCTTTCTCTCGTGCTATTATATCCTGCTCCCTAGCTGGAGATGATACTGCAGGTATAGTTTCTTCTATTATAAGTTCTTCATCAATGTTTCCATAAAAAGCCTCCCAATAAGGACTATGATCACTTACTTCTGCTTTCAGCCAGGGTCCATAGGAGCCAATTTTATCAACTGCCCAAGGTGATTCTGAGTAAGGAATTTCTAGACAATCTTGGGCATAGTGGCCAATTCTTCCACAAGAGTAGCAGTAATGAGGTAACCGCTCGTATTTAAATTCGACCCACAACCATTTATTTCCGATATCCAAAATGGCTCCTGCTTTCGAGAGGAGTAGATAAGTCAATTTCTACTCTTACTCTTCCTCTTTTTGCTGCATAGTGCCCATAGATTCTAGCTGGATATCCTTTACTTGCCCCAATTTATTTCCCAGATCATGGTAAACTGGTTCGATCCTCCAACCAGGGGGTATACCTACAAGTCTTACCCAAAAAGCAGCTCTGGAAAAATCATAACAATGTTCTGGAATGTCAGGCTCACACTGTTTAAGGACGAGCAAATTACTCGAGTAGGACCATGGTGCAGATTGCATAATTCTCTCCTTTTCCTCCTCTGATTGAAAGACGAAGGTAAAGAGACCTGGTCCTTTTTGTGCACACGTTACTGCTTCTGTCTTCCAGGCTTTCTTCATAGTAGTGAAAAATGCAGGAAAATTGACGTTGGGTCTAGAATATAGTTTGCCCATAATTGTTCTGTTGCATTCATCTCTTTTTTGTGCTGATATCTCTGGGCTTACTTCAACCACATCTTCCTCAGACCATAGATGTCCGAGTCGTTTACATAATGCTGCCACCCGCAACTCGTTTTCTTCTTTACTTTCCATACTATTTGACTAGATTAATAAAAGAAAAGACTGGTTATAAGAGCAGGGAAAGACTCCGGCATGAACACATACTGTTGGGGGCAAGATAAATTTTCATTACTTCCGTCTTCTTCTCAAAGTCTTCTGGTTCTTTTATCAAACATCTGACTGACATATACTCATGACTACGTGCATCAGGTTTCCTCGTCAAGTCTCAGAATCAAATCACTCCAACAACAAATGCTGCATATATCCCAGTCGACATTTCTTCTCTCCATTAGACGATGAGGATGAACTCCTACCTTAATCAAGCCCCAAGAGCGTGGATTCCATCTGACCCAGCCTCGACCAACACAATTGTTCTCTCGAGTGAAGAGGAGGCCACTGCTCTCAGTGTAATCTAGATCGAATGAGAAATTTTTTGGGTTTTCCTTTTTGAAACATCATTGTATGGGAAGGAACAGAGAAAAGCGAGAGTGATTGTCGTGATCAACTCTAGGGTTTTGGGGAAAAAACAGCACTACCAGAGGGTAGAGAGAAACTCGCATAAAACGAGAGATCTATAGACACCATAGCATTCAAGTCAATTCTATAGGATTAAGACTTTAAACACTTAAATTTACGACATTTATTTTTTTAGTTTTGCCAAGCGAGCTGCAGTCTCCCTGATCCCTCGATCTTGATTGTAGAACATATCTACAAGATAAAGCCCTTCAAGGATCACATAAGCAAAGGTAGGTCAAGTTTAATCTTCGCTTACCTACGGTCTCATCGCTCGACGAAACTCGAACTACCACGATCGCTCAAGGGAGCTGCAAATGCTCGAAGGAGCTCAAAGCCTAAGGTCGGCTTTTTCCATGCCACAAGCCTGTTTATGTTTGTTCTGAGCATTGTGGGTATGGATGAATTGTGGTTATTTGTCTATAGACACGAGAAAATTTCCATGGTCCAGTGTTGCACCGTACATGTACATAGACTTGAGGAGGGGCTAGTCAGGGTTGTCGTCCCCTCGAGAGCATTTACCCCTGCACACGATTTTGATTGGTGTTCTTGTAAAATTTACTTCTGCTACTTTTGCTAGTCGTTACTAATTTGTAACTCTAGCTTCATTATAAAACTAACAGTCTCGATGATTAGAGAATATTGAGGGAACTTGAGCATCTTACTTTAACAATGCCTTGGTGTTCTGAAAATAGTTTCATTGCCTATGCATTCCTTACATGTGAAAAAACCAGAGAACTTCTTGAAGAAAGATGTTAAGAGAACTGAAGTAGAGAGACAATTTCCGATGAAAGAATCAGTCACTTAACAAGGCGTTAAATGAAGCCGAACAATACACAGATGAGTACAATTAGCAATGATGACATGGTCCGATAGATAAGTAACTAATATGGCCTCATCTATGAAAAAATTGCCATCGCTTCTACCGGACGGTAGTAATCCAAGGATCCTCTTACCCAATGGCGACAGTAACAACGACCAAACCAAGCCTGGGCTTCAATTTTATTATTTTTTTTCTTTTATCAATTTTTTGTAAGGGTGGTGGGTGGGGGGTGTTTTCTAAAAGCCTGATTTCAATTGGAGGTCCATCTAATTGTACAATTCTGACGCCTCTCCTCCAGAAACCCTACTATGGGTGCGTTTGGAATTGGCTTTGCAAAGGATCTTTGGGCTTCTAAGGATACTTAGGCTAAAGTTGGGGTGTTTGAGAACAACTTTGAAATTCAAGTTGGCACTCTCAAGCTGAAAGCTTAAGGCAGGTGTGAGGGTGCCTTAGGCTTTCAGCTTTCTCGGCATACAAGTGTCACTGTTCATTTTTTTTTTTTTAAATTTTCTCCCCAAATTATCCTCACTTACTCTCGATTTTTCCGATTTCACCCTTGTCATTGTACTATTCATCTTCTTCTCCAAGTTGGCCGACAGCTTGAAGCTATGAGCAGCCGCCGACGGCTCAGCATGGTTGCAGTGGCCCAGGCGACTGTCGTCGGGGAGTGGTGCGACCGCCGCCCTGTTTGGGTCGCGCCGAGGTTTGGGTCGCCGACCCCGTCGTGACCCGCATTTGGGGTGGCGAGGTCCTCTCGCGACCTTGCCGCCTAGATCTAGGTCGTGGCGAGGTCACCCGACGTCCGATGGCCCTCGCCGGGGTCGCCTAACCCGGGTAGCCCTCGCCGGTGGTCGCCCGACCTTGGGCAGCCCTTGCCGGTGGTCTTCAGGGGTCACTCAACCCTAGGTAGCCCTCCCTAGTTGTCTTCGAGGTTGCTTGAGTCGAGATGCAGCTGCCGGCGACAAATTTAGATCGCTGGCGACCACTTGCCCTTACTTGTCAATTTATTTTTTTTATAATTTTTTTATTACAAAAATCCTTTGTAAATATAATTTTTCTAAACGCTATTTTGCTCAAAGGTATTTGACAATGGACTTTTAAAGTATAATTTAACAAACACAATTTACATTCTGAAAAGTTCCTTCAATTTAAAGTCATTTATATTTTTCAAAAGCTTTCTCCAAAAGTCCAACTAAATGGACTCTACATCACTGCTTTTACCTTGAGCCAGCATTAACAACTTTGATGGTGCCTAACATGACCGTCATCCCACTGTGGGGTCTGAAAGGACGTGTCATCATCTATGGTGGGTCTGACCACAAGGAATCCGTCGCATCAAAGTCGACGTGTAATTCTTCCATCGCGTAAGCGCCTTCAGGACAAGGGGCAATCGGGGAGTGATTGAACATTTGGCTATGGATGTCAGGGGACCGTATTGGCGGCCCGAAAGAAGCAATTCTTTTATCTCCCTGAGAAAATAGACCACTCAAAGGTTCTGCAGATATGGGCTGACGTTCAGTGGGAGGAGCATTTTCATCAACTGGAAACGCCATTGTATCCTCACAATTGGTATTTTGTAATTGTCCTGGCAATGGCAAATCAGCTGCACCATTATGTCCTGGAGAAAGAAGTAGAACATTAAAAGTGATTAGTAAACATGGGTTGACATGAGCACAGGTGTGTGGTCTCATAAATTATTTTCCCATGAATGGCTATGAGCTTTTACCTTTTCGGAAGCTTAATAATGAGTCACAGTGTGGTTCAAAGGTAGGAACATTTCCATTCCATGTATAGTCCATTTGGCTCGGTGAACTGATCACACGGCTAGGCACGGTTGGTTGGGAAGCGAAATCCTCGGATTGGCCGACAGTAGTAATAGTATTATTTCCTATAGAAAATGGAGCACTCGAGCAGTATGTAGGTATGGGCAGATGCCAAGCGAGAACACTTACATTAGCTGGAGACTTCATTGGATTTCCAAGATAGGTATTCTGGGGCTGTACTGGCGATGGCGAAGCAGTTAGACCATTATGTCCTGGAGAAAGAAGTAGAACATTAATGTACTTAGTAACTATGGGCTGACATGGGCACGGGTGTACAATCTTATAAAATTTGTTCAAATGAATGGATAGGAGCATTCACCATTTGGGAAGCTTAATAATGAGTCATGGGGTAGTCCAGAGGGAGGAACATTTCCATTCAATGTATAGTCCCTTTGGCTTGGTGAACCGATCACGTGGCTAGGCATGGTAGATTGGGAAGTGAAATTCTGGGACTGGCCGAAAGTAGTAATAGTATTATCTCCGGTAGAAAATGGAGCACCCAAGCAGCACGTAGGTATGGGCGGACGCGGAGCGAGAGGAACACTTCCATTAGCTGGAGACATCATGGGATTTCCAAAATAGGTATTTGGGATTGTACTGGTGATGGCGAAGCAATTACATCATTATGTCCTGGAGAAAGAAGTAGAACATTAATGTGGTTAGTAAATATGGGCCGGAATGAGCAGATGTGTGATCTTATAAAAAAAATAAAATTCCCATGAATGGTTACGGGCCTTTACTATTCCTCACCCTGCACATCTCTTTAATTTTTCTTGTCACTGATCTTTGTAATCTTTTAAGTGCTTCAATTGACCCTTTCCCTTCACGGATTGAACATTTTACATCTCAATTTCAGATATATAAGTTTAACCAACCTAACTTGTTTTCTAATATGATTTTTCAGTCACCATTTGATAAAAATGCCCATACAAACATGTCACCGTGTGCTTATTATATCTATTCATATCTAACTAACTTTTTAATTGCATTTTAATTGATTGGACTGAACACATACATTCATTCATACACATATATATGGCCATATGGATAGAGTATTGAATGAGGCTTATTTTGCAACAATCACATCTTACAGAATATATCTTTTCTTGATCAGTTAGCATTAAGATATTTAATATTCTCAACATTGCATGTCCTTATTGGTCATTTTGTTACTTTGACTCCTAAATCTTTCATGTCCAAATTGAAGTTGCATCTTCGAAACTGAACCTTGACAAAATGTAAGTACTTAACTATTGCCCTTTGCCTTTGTACTTAATCTATTATATTACTGCTTTCAGTAGTGACCTGCAACAATCTACTTCTTGTTTGTTCATCATCAGTAAAAATTATTTCTCGGCATTTTCAAATGCAAGTTCAATTGATGGGGTAGCTGGACAAATTAATGTCTTCAGATAACGCGGAACCCAAATCATTAGGATCTGAAACATATGTTGCTTTTATGTATTAAAGCTCAACAATCAAGTGGAAAGTCCTACTTTCTATCATTATTTCACAGGCCACATCTTTGTATGTGCTTATAGGTCGAGATAATTTTGTGTTTGGCGTACCGTCAGCAGTGGGGTCCGCACTTGCCGGAGGAGCTTCCAGACCAACTGGAGGAGCACAAGTACTTGGAGACATTCTATGTTGAACAGGCGCGGGTTTTTGAGTTTGTTGTTCAGAGACTTGAGATGGTAAAGAGCTTTCATGGTTCTGGAGGAAAAACACAGTACACCGCTTAATCTGGAGTAATGTTGCATTCCATTGGACGAACTTGCACTCAGAGTAAACACGTATGGGCATGACAGAGAAAGAAGAATAAAGAATAACATTGAAAGAACCTCAATTCACTTTAGGCCTATTGCCACCCATTTCTCCACCACACGAAGTTCAGGTGCTCCAAAGATGCAATGGAGAGTACAATCAGGGCAAGGGTCCTCAGGGTAAAGATGCAAAGTTGATTGAGAAAGGACCAGTGAATAATTAAAACACACATCAAACTTGTATCATGCAAATAATTAAGATCTTCATAGTTCTAGAGTCATGGTTGCAAATTGTCATGGATGACAGCAAATCAATGGTTGAAAGTGCTCTCTACAGAAGGCCACTTAGATTTACAGGGTCACCATCCTCAACTCTGCATCGCAAAGAGACAGCTCAAAATCACTAGCATCTAGATTTTCATTTTGTTCTCTCCACAGGCACTTCATATGACTTTTACCGACAAATAAAAAAAAACAAAGCATTTAAATGTCCAACCAACTCCCCTTTTCAAATTTCCATATCTCTGATCAAATCTAATAGCTATTAAGCCACACCGCTACAAGTAAACTCAAATTACTGATGACACATATAATATGAGACAGTATATGAACTCAGCATGATGGTGTGCACTGCAGGGACTAGCTTGACAAAACTCAGAGGAGCTCCTTAGTTACTTACCTTCTCTCGGGCAGAAAGTGGACCAGTAGCAGAATATACCACGTCATTGATTAGGCCGGTTGGTTGATGATCAGTGCTGAATACAGCAGCATCCTCCCTCATGACTTTAGGATTCTCCGAATGAGTTTTCAAGTCTTTGCACTTCATTGCATGAGCTATGAGTTGTTCCCAGTTCTTCGGTGTTATGCTCTTTCCAAGTATCTATGATGAGTGAACACGCAAGACTTACAATATCGGTAGTCAATCAAACCATAATTGGGAATCATTAACTAAGTGCTTACCTCTCTCGGCTTCTTGAAGTCTGTAGACCGGTGCTGTAGAAAGTCCCCCACTGTATATATTCCGGCTTTATTCAATTTTTGGTGATATTTCCCATCTTTGGCAATCTTCTCCAGCCTCCAGATCTCATCATTAAATGCAGGTGGATGATGTTTCTTATTTGCTGTAAAATGAAGAGGACATATACAGTAAGGTCCTTGTCCTTGTTAGATTGATGAGTACCTTCTGATAGGAGTGCATACCCTCTCCCGAAACTGATTCGAAGTGTCAACATTTTCTAATAACATAGAAACAGATCATATTTTATTTATCAAAATTTGCAAACATTTTAAAGGAGTACGGGATTATGTTTTCTCAAAGAAAGATGAATATTGCCCAAACATATATCGAATTTCTTGTTTTACACCTTAATAAAGGAACATATTATCCAGGGCCACACATTGCTCAGGAATTACTAAAGTTTCTAGAAGAAAACTTTCTGACAAAACAAGTTCAACAATTTGTTGGGATAATTAATTATCTCAAATACCTTATTCCCAACATTGCAAAATTGTCGATTCCACTACAATTAATGCTAAAGAATAATCCTTCACCTTGGGAAAAATCCCATATTAAAGCAGTCGCTGAACTTTGGAGATCATGCAAACTCTTTCTCCGTTACAAATCCCATCAATGGAAAAGAAAATTCTCCAGACAAATGGCAATGATGAATACTGGGCAGCCATCCTGTTCGAAGAAGTTGAGGGTAAGCGACACCTGTGTGCTTATAAAAGTGGAAAATTTTCCCATGTTCAAATGCATTATCATTTCACTTTCAAAGAAATTTTGGCGGTAAAAAATGGAAAAAAAAAATTCAAGTCCCATCTCATCGGCCATCACTTCCTGGTGAAATTGGATATGGCATCTTTTCCTCAGATAATCAAGTTCAAGCAAAAGTAGATTCCACATTTCCAACTACTTCAATGGGCTAAATGTTTTTTGAAGCACTCATTTGAAACCAAATATATTGCTAGAAAAAAATGTGCTTTCTAATTTCCTATCAAAACCAAAGGCATCAGCAGAAATCAACATGTACATCATGAGGCACGCCTTCCATACTTTTCACCACAACGAAAAGTATAAGATCGAAAAGATATGAGATTGGCCAAGCTGGCAATACTCCTAGGAGATTATTGAGTAGATCCAAAATGATAGCCTCACTGAAAATCTAGAAAACCTTTTGTGGCAATGTCACATAGAGCTATTTTAAATCCATGGAGTTTCGATCCTTTACCCCACTAGACTAAATTCTAGTTACCCGTTCATACACCCTCTAATCTGGAAGGAAGATGACTTCCTTGATCAACTTCGATGGTTGTTATGGCACTTGATGGTTTTATATGAGATGGGCTTAAGGCCCGTCCGCCCATGTTAGGCCTAAAAGCCCGGCCCACGGAATTAGGGCCCATTGATAAGGGAACTTATAAAAGGGATGAGAGAGAGAGAGAACGCACCCTTTGGCCACTTTAACGTACGTTCCTCACTCTCTCTTTCCCTCCAAACGCTTAAGGCGACGCTGTTTCCCTTTCAAGGCGAATTGACATCATCGGATCAGAATTTCTTCCTCGATCTTCGGCATTGGTGTCTAATTTGTGGCTAACAAGGTACGCTCGAATCTGTGATGTGCTTTAGGATCGGTGATACGTGTTTTTCCCGGGCTTCGTCTTCCGCATTGCTTTAGGGGTTCGGTTTAGTGTCAAATCCGGTTTTCGGGGATCCATTATTCCCAACATTGGTATAAGAGCCCTAGTTCACGTTTTTCCTGACCTGTTTGATGTTTTTTTTATTGAATTTTCGCGAAGAAAATCGGCCGGCACGGATCGGGGCGAGAAATCCCGACACCCGAGCACTATTCATCGATTTTTTCGAGTTTTTGTGACTCGAAATCGATTTCTGAAGACATAGGGTGAAAGGGCTCGTCGAGGCGAGTCCGGCGACATGTCATGCGCTGCCGGGCGACACTGCACGCGTGGCCAGAAGCCGTTGAGCGTGGGCGCGACGCACCCGAAGCGCTGGCATCGGCCAGTGCGTGCGCCACACGCGCCATTCGGCGAACCGGCACGTGAGCGACGCGCCGGGCGAGCCGGCACACGCCGGTCGGCGGACCGACGCGTGCTGACGTTAGCATGACGTCACCCAACGGTCGGTAACCGCTAGGATGACGTCAGCGCCGATGACGGTTGGCCGGGCGGTCACCGACCGGCGACCCGACCCGACCCGACTGCGGACGCCTGGGACGCGCCCAGCACGTGCCAGCTGACGTCTGCATGACGTCACCCCACGCACGCGTGTGGCATGTGCGGTCGGTTCGTCCGACCCGGCCCGACCGGCCCGATTGGTCCGTCCGGTCCGACCGGTCCGACGACCGACGACCTAACCGTTGACCATTGACCCGTTGACCGACGACCGTTGACCTTTGACCCGAAAAAAAAAAAGAATTTGTTTCTTTTTCAATTATGTCTGTGTGGGTTAGAGGTAATCCATTTTTTATTTTACATTTGTTGCATGAATCATGAGAAATTATGTATTTTCCATTTTGTTTATTGTGGATTATAAGTGATCCATTTATTGGTTTTGCATTTGTTGCAGGAACTATGATGCGTTAAGCACGGATACTTGCAATTCCGAGAACGGACGAAGGAAGAGCTAGACTGAAAAGGGTGATGAAAGAGTTAGCTGATTATCGGTGGCATGACGGTGATTTAGTATCACACGTGGTCAGGGTCAATCAGATGATACAGGAAATCATCTGGAATGGTTATCTTATGTCGGATTTTGATGAACACTCTTCCACCTGAATGGCAAGCAGCGTTAGATCGGCTATGGGAGGTCAACGTGGTCCCGGATTATATGAGGCTAGTGGAAGCTTTTGTAAGAGAGTACTATAGGATTGAGTTGGCCAAAAATTCAACCCTTAGATTGAGCGCCACATGGCGTAGAGTAAATGCGCCTTGGTGGTGACATGAAAGCTCTCCAAAAGTTTTTCCATAGTTGGCAAATGTGTCTTCAGTTTTCTCAGATACTTTGACTGATAGATTAGAATGGACTTTCCCTATTTATTTCTTAGATTAGTTTGAGATGTTTTTGAGTGTTGAATATCTCTTTCTATGTTGATATTTCTTTTTGGATATATTACTTAGTGTAATGGATTGTTGTATTAGTTGAAAGCATTATTATTTTATTGGATGTCAATTATCTGTTACTTTCTATTATTGTTGATTGTTGTAGGTAGTTAGCTGTGGGTAGTTCATAGAAGTTTTTGTAACTTCATAGAATTTATTTTGCATAAGACAATTACATTAATAATAGTTTTAAGTTAGGATTTTTGGAGGATGATTGGAAACGTAGTGACCTTTTGATTCTGAAACCTTACTTGAAATTATTCATTGATATGATGAGTCTATGCAAAGTGGATGCATAAATGATGGGCATTAATTATTCGTGCATATATGTTTGATGTGTTCAGATTGATGGATTCAGCAACTAAGAACGTAATTGCTGATGTGAACGGCAACAATTGTGAAATATTGAATATGAAGATTCAATATGTGCTGGAAAAGCAATAAGCACTAGAAGCTCTTGACCATGTTATGGAAGATCTTGAGGATGTTGTGCGCCACCTTGAGCTAGTAGAGGACCGCTTGACGGCATGTGAGTCGAAAATAGATATTTGCAATGCTGGTTCTAGCTTAGAAAGGTCTTTGAGCTCTAAGCGCAAACGTATTGATTCGTTCAATATGTGGGAATGCAAAGGATCAAATCCTTGTTGCAAGAGATCAAAAGTTAACCAACACAAGAGAGGAAAACGTCATCAAGTGAAGAAAATGTCAAGGGTGAGGTGTTACAATTGTGACAAGAAGGGTCACTATGCTCACGACTGTCGTAAGCCAAAGAAGGTAAACACCTCTTGTACATTTGAGAACTTTGCTTATGTGTCAAGTTCTGCATTATTAGCTGAATCCAATCCTTTGTGGACTATAGATTCAAGAGCAACAGACGATGTAGTGAAGGATAGATGATCCTTCGTGGAATTCCGACGAATACCAATTGGAACTAAGTGGATCTATGTGGAAAACAACTCCAGAGCTGAAGTTAAAGGGATTGGCACCTGCCAATTGAACATGCATGGTGGACGCAACTTGTTCCTACATGATGTTCTATATGCTCCGGAGATTCGTCGAAATTTTGTGTCTGTTTTTGGTGTTGGTTAAGCTTGGTTTATGTGTGAACTTCCATAATAGCGATGTAGATTTGTATTTGGATACAAACTACTATAGTTGTGGTAATTTTCTGGATGGTTTTATTGTACTAAATGTTGACTGTAGTAATGTCAATATTTGTTATTCCCTTGTTTCACGTCTTCTACTTAATATGATAATGATGTGATTATGTGGCATGCTAGACTTGGTCATATTGGCCAACATTGTATGAATAGACTAGCCAAAGAGGGCTTGTTAGGAAACATTGAAAAAGTCTATTTACCCATATGTGAGCATTGCCTAGTAGGGAAAACGACAAGGAAACCATTTGGAAAAGATAAAATAGCTGAATTTCCTCTGCATTTAATCCATTCTGACGTCTGTGGTTCAATGAATGTAAGAGGAAGGCATGTGGCTGTTTATTTCATTACTTTCATAGATGATTATACTCGATTCGGATATGTCTATTTGATTTCTCATAAATTCGAGGCATTAAGTTGTTTCAAAAGGTTTATGAACCTGGTAGAAAATCAATTAGACAAGAAAATAAAAGCATTGACATCCGATCGAAATCGAGAATATTTATCTGATGAGTTCAGAAAATTATGTGATGAAAAAGGAATAGAAAGACAGTTGTCTATTCCATATACTCATCAACAAAATGGTGTTGTAGAGAGAAGAAACAGAACCCATTGGAAATGGTTAAGTCCATGATGGCGCATGCTAACTTACCTATTACTTTGTGGAGTGATGCGTTGTTAACTGCTGCCTATATACTTAATCAGGTGCCTTCCAAATAAGTTAGTTCCACTCCATATGAGTTATGGACAGGTAGAAAACCGGACTTAAGTTTTCTTAAGCCATAGGGTTATGCTGCCTATACTCATAAGTCCTCTCACAAGTTTGGGAAATTGGGTCCCAAAGGAAAGTAGAGTATTTTAATGAGATACTCCGAACACTCGAAAGGGTATGTGTTCATAGGTGAGCAGGAAAGTGAGAGTATAACTGAATTTGAATCACGGGATGTCACATCCTTAGTGGATGAATTTCCTAAGAGGGGCGAAATAGGGGAAGATTACTTCCTATTTGAAACCTTGGATCAAGATAATGATATTAGTGGAGTTCGTCCAAGTGGGAGAAATATGACAAGTGATGAATTGAATTCAACTCATTCTCAATTACAACCACGTGATGAGACAACGTTATCATTATCTAATCCTAGTGGGAGCATTATGGGGAATGATGTGCTAAGTGTACAATCTCTCATACAACGAACAAGTCGCCAGAGTATTCCCCGTCGAAGTTTTGACATTGAAGGGGAAACTTTTATGGTTGCTCCGTAAGATGAGGATGAGCCAAGAAATATTAATGAGGCTCTAAATTGCCCTAGTAAGGAAAAATGGATTCATGCAATAGAAGAGGAAATTGAGTCAATGAAATCAAACCAAGTCTGGGAACTGGTTGATTTTCCAAAAGGACGCAGAGCTATTGGGAACAAGTGGGTTCTCAAAATAAAGCGAAAGGCTGATGGCTCGATAAAAAGGCATAAGGCTCGCCTTGTGGCGAAGGGGGTATAATCAACAGGAATGAATCCTGTAGTGAGATTTACCTCGATTCGCATTATTCTGGCAATAGTGGCTAGTATGGATCTTGAGTTACATCAGATGGATGTAAAGATTGCTTTCCTCAATGGAGAATTAGAGGAAAAAATATATATATGGAATAAACCGTTGGTTTCATAGTGAAATGCCAAGAATAAAATGTATGTCGACTTTTGAGGTCGATATATGGCTTTAAGCAGTCGTCAAGACAATGGTATATACGATTTCATAATGCCATAGTGGCATATGATTTTACAATGATAGATGAGGATCATTGTATATATATATCAAAAGATCCAAGGATCAATTTGTGATCATATCATTATATGTTGATGATATACTAATTGCCGGAAGTAATATGGAGTTTGTTCATACTGTCAAGAGTTGGTTGTCTTCCAACTTTGAGATGAAAGATATGGGTGAGGCTGCATACATTCTTGGAGTTAAGATTTCAAGAGATTGTTCGAAGAGATCGTTATCTCTTTCGCAAGAAACATATATAAACAAGGTTCTTGAACGATTTCATATGCAAGATTGTAAACCCATAGACACTCCTATTGCAAAAGGTGAAGGATTAAGCCATAGACTGTGTCCAAGGACTCCACAAAAAAAGGAACAAACGAAATATGTTCCTTATGCTAGTGCTATTGGAAGCTTGATGTACGCTATGATGTGTACAAGACTTGACATATGTTATGCAGTTGGAATGGTGAGTAGATACCAATCCAACATAGGTCAAGCATGTTGGAAAACTGTTAAGAGAATACTAAGGTATCTAAAAGGGAACTGCTGATTATACGTTGAGTTATTATGGAAAGGATCTGCAACTCAAAGGCTATTATGATGCTGATTGGAGAGGAGATTTAGATGAAAGAAAATCTACCTCTGGGTTTGTTTTTTTACCGAATAATGGCACCATATGTTGGAGCAGTAAGAAACAAAAGTGTATAGCTTTGTCCACGATAGAAACTGAGTTCGTGGTATTATCAACAGCAGTATAAGAATATGTTTGGCTTAAGAGATTATTGGATCATTTAGGTGTTATTGGAAGTGCTGCAAATTTATTGTTGGTTAACTGTGATAGCCAAGCAGCAAAAATATACACCAAAGATCCAAAATATCATGGCAAGACCAAACATATAGATACTAAGTATACTTTTGTCAAGGATATGATTGCACGAAAAGATGTGAACTTATAGTACATACTACGTATAGAATGGTAGCAGATCCTATGATAAAGCCAAAAACTAGAGATGTGCTTTGTGGCCATGTAAAATCTCTAGGATTGTGTAGAGTCTGATGTACTGGATTGTAATTTCCCTGAAGTGTTCACATTTGATGAATTTGTGTTTTTCATCATTAATGCCGATGTATCTTTGTTTGATCTTTATGCATCTTAATGCTTAGTGTATTATTTTAAGTTGAGAAAATATGTCGGACAGATATAAGATTAGCCCACTCACACGGGTAATTGCCTCTATTTACTGTGTGATAAATAGAGATGAGACTGTTTTTAAGCTTATTATCTAGGTGATAATCGAGAGCTCAAGCTTAAAATACGTATCGCCTTAACTGGGTGTTAAAATGAAGACATAATACTTATTATGTCTGAAAGTAAAATACCCCACATATTTTACTTTATCTGTCTATGATGCCAGATGTGAGTTCTGATGAATTTTGTGAATGAGTAGATACGTGAACTCAAGTTAGACATTGGGTATGTCTGAACTATCATTTGTACGGTATTGAAAGGTATAGACATACGCTCCATGGGAAATGAGTTAATACCGTAATACGTATTTCATACTACGTATGCATGAGCCAACCAATAAGAGTGGCAAAAAGTTTGATCTCAACTTTTATGACGTGTGAGACTCTTGAGGAAAATAGTTCCTCAATTTTTTAGTCCCCTCATGACTCTTACTTATTCTCAAAATTTCTATTTAGTGTTTGCTATCTTAGGATGTTGCCAATGGTCATGGTTTTGATTCGATCTAATGGGACATTTCTAGAAAAGCAAGCTAAACTAAAATTGAGAGTATGAAGGAAAGAGGAAGATCGATTTTGGAGAATCACATTGTAGTTTTGTATTCATCGGTTAACCAATTATGACTGTCTTTGTGATAATCATAATATATATCATTGTTTGAAAGAGATCAAAAGAGATATGAATGTGATCGATCGATCTAGGGTACTGCGTACTAAATCTACTCAGGATGTGATGCCCATTATGAGCTGCTATATATTCTTAACAGATGTATGGCAACGAGCTCTCAAAGTATGCTGGTCGCACGGATTATTCACCAGTATGAATGTTGAAGAGAGGTAAAGAGAATTCTGTTCAGCCCATCATGTGCGAGTGGGAGATGATGGTTTTATATGAGATGAGCTTAAGGCCCGTCCGCCCATGTTGCGCCTAAAAGCCCGGCCCACGGAATTAGGGCCCGTTGATAAGGGAACGTATAAAAGGGATGAGAGAGAGAGAGAGAACGCACCCTTTGGCCACTTTAACGTACGTTCCTCACTCTCTCTTTCCCTCCAAACGCTTAAGGCAACGTCGTTTCCCTTTCAAGGCGAATTGACATCATTGGATCAGAATTTCTTCCTCGATCTTCGGCATTGGTGTCTAATCTGTGGCTAACAAGGTACGCTCGAATCCGTGATGTGCTTTAGGATTGGTGATACGTGTTTTTCCTAGGCTTCGTCTTCCGCATTGCTTTAGGGGTTCGATTTAGTGTCGAATCCGGTTTTCAGGGATCCGTTATTCCCAATAGTACTTAACCAATAAGTACTTAATAATTATTGAGATTCCAATCAGAATGTTCATTGCCAATATGAGGCTTGACCAAATTATTGAAAAGGAAAATGACAAAAACCTTTTGGCTTTCCTTAATTGGTTCTATCTTCCTACTCATTGGAAGCACCTTCTACAACAAGAGCTAAAAATTGTCTTACTAGACCCGAGATCCACACTTGTTGTGTTTTTTAGACGACCATGGGCTTTTGTACGAAACAATTGCCCCATTGCTAATGAGCCATAGAGTATAGGAACTACATCCTATAAATCTTAGCCGCACAAATCCTTTCCATGCCCTGTTGATTGCTATGAACACCAATATCAAAAGCTTTAGAGAGTCTTATGCCAAGAAAACAAGACCATCCCTGAGGACATGTAGAATTACATTGTACCCACTGCATGGAATCATTATGACATTGCACCAGAAGCTAGGAAGCACTCAAAGAATTCGAGCAAGTAAGGACACTTCCATAACATGAGCATGAACCCTGCATAATTATCTCAAGACCTTTATGCCCAATGGGAGTCCTATCTCTCAAGATCCTTATGATCAAGGACCTTTGTCCTTATTCCGAGGGATTGACACATCTTACTATGCTCAACCATCCAATTGGCCTCAACCAAATTTGTCTGCCGACACTCCAAGATCCTCTAGGACTTATGAAGAAGCACCTTCATGCAAACATGTGAAATACTCGAAGCCCCTCTAATATACGACTTGCAGAACTTGAACAGAAATACGAAGAATATCTTCTTGCAAAAATGCATAGTTCTGATAACTTAGATTATGAGTACAATGCCTATGACGGGAGAGATTGTTGACTGTACTAAGTCATTATAGCAAATTACTATAGTAATAGGTTAGAGAAATCACTGTTCACTGTCATTGTTCATATCATCTAAAATAATTCCTGACCGAATTTTCCAGAGCCTCTGTTTGTTTTAGGACTCGTGAGCTTGATCCTTGTTTGTTTGTGACCTCTTAATGCCTATAAAAGGCAAAAAAGATGTAATGTGTTAGGCAAAGTCTCCTAAAGTAAAGTGAGTGTTTGCGAAAACTCTCAATGTCTTTCTTCTAAACACTTTTCTTGTCCAGCTTGGTAGGATCCTCTCGAGAAATGTAGTTTGGATAGTTAGAAATGTTACCATCCTAGCATCTCTGAGTATCTCTAGCCTCTGAACTAAATTTCTGAGTAGTTTGCTACTAAAAGGCTGTCCTTGAAAGGCTTGAACTAGAGGTTCGACGATATACCTACAAAAACTTAGTCTTCCCTAGTTCTAAGCTTAGGTCCATTCAATGGTACCACTATTTAGGGTTTTACTTTCCGTTTGTCATGTATATACCAATATGTAGTCTTCTTCGTAAGATTAATTAAATTTAATATAAACTAACGTAGAGTAAATTTAAAATAAATGTACCAGTTTAAAGTTTTTGATAGTGAAAAAATTAGTTTAAGGTAAATTATTAATTGTCTTTGTATTGTATTGCGATCTAAAGTATTTTAATTCTACAGCTTAACCAAATTATTAGGTTTCGTAGCTGCATGTTAATGTAATGCTAAAATTAGTTACAGAAGCTTTGTTTAATACAGCTTTTTGTTTTTTTTCCTGTTCTTCTCGATGTAATGTGTTGAGAGTTTGTACGGGGTGAACAATACAATAAGGAAATAAAGAGCTTCACTGTGCCGTTAAATCCTTCTATCTGCTTCCTTTTTTCGAGGACACGTCCTTGATCCTAATCACCGTCCCTTTTTTTGTCCAACTAATCACCGTCCCTTAACTTTTCGATTTTACCGCAGGTGCTCATGATATCCAATCGTTGCATTTTCATATGGCCCTCGTACTCTTGATTTGTGCAATCAAATCATTACACTCGTAAAAATTTTCTGATGGTCTATCTTTAGGCCTTTTGATGACCCGATTGAGCGCTGAAAGTTGAATTCTCAACAATTAATAAAGCTAAGCTTGTTTATTAAGCTTAACGTGGATTGACTTAAAAGAATCGATTAAATAAAAATTCCACCTAACGTGACAAGTAAGTGATTTTTTTTTTTTACCACATAAACTACTAACGGATACTAGGGCTGCAAACACCTAACGCTCGTGTTGAGTAATCCCATGACTGCATTGAACTGTAAACTATGCCGAGGGTTGGGTGAGCTCCAATGTGGAATGGCTTACTTAATTCATTTAATAGAAAAATAATAGATGGTGATTAGAATCTTGCCGCATATATTTTACTACAATAAATATTTCTGTTATATATTTTTGTGAGAATTCGATTATATTCAGCTATCACTTTGTAATTATCATCAAGCAACTTCATATTTCAAATTTTCAGGATTAAGGTTTTAAAAAAATTAATTTATAATAATTAAATTTTGAACATTTATTTTTCAGTTGTACTAAACGAGCTGTAGTCCCTAATCCCGGAAATCAATGGTTGCGTGTCCATCAATAATAGCAACAATCCATGATGTTAGGAAAAAAATCGGCGCAACAGTGTATATTCATTTTTGAGTGAAACAAGTTGTGGGAACAATAATGGAAGATACAATTAAGTGAATCATAGAAAATAGTGGACAATCAATATTGGGTTTCTTCTTTTTTTTTCCTTTTATTTCCTTTTGTTTCTTTCCTAATTCTCCCGATCTAGTTTGGGAGCTTTGCTCTCCCAATCTTATATTTGGGAGCTTTTCTCTCTATCTAATTCTAGATTTTGGAGTTTTAATAAATAAGTACACCGCATCCAGTTTCAATGGTGTGCACAGCAACTTCAAAGTCAAATCTATACTCATTCAACGTTTTCTCACTCAAAGTTTGGGCACTTCACATTGGTTATATGGCTCGCTTTCATAGGTGTCAGATCTGATATTTTTCAATATATTTATATTGTCTCTGTATGTTGATAGTGTTGGGGGCACCAAACCTAGGAGCATACTGCTGAAAGGCAAAGCCATAATTATAGATGGAGATCTCAGTGTGTGCTTATCACATATGGTGTTGTGTGATTTTGTGATTGACCGTTGATCCTTTTGTTTGGATCCGGTTACACATATGTTATTGAAGGATAAGCTCACGATGATCTCTCGCCAATCATGCTCTAATGAAACACATTGATTTCTGGTTTTTTTTTTTTTTTTTTTTGAGATCTATAGATTTGTTTTATTACTATGACTTTTGAGATTTCCTTTCATGTATCAATTTGGTAATGAATGGAAATTTGTTTTTGACCAAAAAAATTATTGAGCTTTTGGTTAGCATCGATGGACACATACATTTGATTATGTGGGACCAACGACGAGAGAACTCAAGCACTCAATCTTGATAATTAAAAATTCGAGGATCACATAAGTAAAGGTAGATTGAGCTTAATCTTTGCTTGCTCACGGTCTTATCGCTTGACGAAGGTTGAACTACCATGACCGGCGCTCCTGGGAGCTGTGCAAATGCTAGGAGGAGCTTAAAGCTTAAGGTCGGCTTTTTCCATGCCACCAGCCTGTTTATGTTGTTCTGAGCATTTTGGGTATGGATGAATTGTGGTTATTTGTCTATGGACAAGAGAAAATTTCTATGTCCCAATGCTGCCCCGAACATGAACAGACTTGAGGAGGGGCTAGTCAAGATTGCCGCCCCCTCGAGAGCATTTAGCCCCACATACCTACGATTTTGATCGGTCTTCTTGTAAAATTTGCTTCTGCTACTTCTTCAGTAGTTACTAAATTGTAACTCTAACTTCATTATAAAACTAACAGTCTCGATATATAGAGAATATCGAGGGAACTTAGCATCATAATTTAACAATGCCGTGCGTTCTGAAAAACAGCTTCATTGCCTGGGGATAGCAGCAAACAGACAAGACCTAGTACATAGCAGTCGATGGACATAATCTAGTAATTTAATAATGCCATGCGTTCTTCCTGATGAAGAAACCCCACTGCATCACTGCCTTTATCTTGAGTCGGCCATTAACACCTTTGCTGGTGCCTAAACAGAGCCATCTTTCCATGGCGGGGTCTGAAAGGACATGTCAACATCTGGTAGGCCCGAGTATTTCGTCATATTATCTGCAACATTGAATTGCAAATTTTCCATCTCGTGATCACTTTCGTGATCACCTTCAGGTTGAGGATCACAGGGTAGTTCAGAGGGCAGAATAAGCTCATTCACTGCAGCGTCCATTTTCCTCATGGACTGAACATTTGGTTACGCAACGCATCCTGTGAACTTATATCATGGGACTGTGTTGACGATCCACCAATAATAATACCATTATCTCCCGGAGAAATTAGACCATTCCAGTTGTTTGCAGGTATGGGCTGATGTGAAGCAGTACAAGCAAGTTCATTGGCTAAAAAGTTCATGGGATTTCCAAAAGAGGTATTTTGGGACTGTACTTTCAATGGCAAGGCAGTTACATGGTTATGTCCTAGAGAAAGAATTAGAGCATTAATGTGGTTAGTAAATATGAGCCGATGTGGGCATGGCTCTAGGATCTTATAAAAGATATTTCGAATGAATGATTATGAGCTTTTACCATATGATATTGAGGCATGGGATGGTCTAGAGAAGAGAACATGCTCATTTACTGTAGAGTCCATTCGCCTCGAAGAACTGATCACATGGCTAGGCGTGGCAGATTGGGAATTGACATCATGAGACTGTGTTGGCAATCCGCCGGTAGTAATACCATTATCTCCTGGAGAAGTAAGACCATTCCAATTGTTTGCATATGTGAGCTGATGTGAAGAGGGACGAGCAAGTTCATTAGCTGAAAACTTCATGGGATTTCCAAAATAGGTATTTTGAGATTGTACTGGCAATGGTAAAGCAGCTACACCATTATGTCCTGGAGAAAGAATTAGAACATTAATATGGTCAGTAAACATGAGCCGACATGGACATAGGTACACGATCTTATAAAGAAAAAATCGAAAGAATGATAATGAGCTTTTACCACATGATATTGAGGCACAGGTTAGTCCAGAGGGGAGAACATGGTCATTTACTGTACAGTCCATTTGCCTCGAAGAATCGATCACAAGGCTAGGCATGGCATATTGTAAATTGATATCATGGGACTGTGTTGGCAATCTGCCAGTAGTAGTACCATTATCTCCCGGAGAAATTAGACCATTCCAGTTGTTTGCAGATGTGGGCTGATGTGAAGCGGGACGAGCAAGTTCATCAGCTGAAAACTCCATGGCATTTCCAAAATAGGTATTTTGGGACTGTACTGGCAATGGCAAAGCAGTTACATCATTATGTCCTGGAGAAAGAACTAGAACATTAATGTGGTTAGCAAATATGGGCCGACATGAGCAGGAGTGTATGATATTATGAAAAAATTCGAAGGAATGCTTATGAGCTTTTACCATCTGATATTGAGGCACAGGTTGGTCTAGAGGGGAGAACATGTTCATTTACGGTAGAGTCCATTTCCCTCGAAGAATCAATCACATGGCTAGGCATGACAGATTGGGAATTGGCATCATGGGACTGTGTTGGCAATCCACCGATAGTAATACCATTATCTCCCGGAGGAATCAGACCACTCCAGTTGTTTGCATATGTGGGCTGATGTGAAGCAGGACGAGCAAGTTCATTAGCTGAAAATTTCATGGGATTTCCAAAATAGGTATTCTGGGACTGTATTGGCAATGGTAAAGCAATCACACCATTATGTCCTGGAGAAAGAATTAGAACATTAACGTGGTTGTTAAATATGAGCCGACAAGCGCAGGAGAATTAGAACATTAATGTGGTTAGCAAATATGAGCCGACATGAGCAGGAGTGTATGATATTATGAAAAAAATTCGAAGGAATGCTTATGAGCTTTTACCATCTGACATTGAGGCATAGGTTTGTCCAGAGGGGAGAACGTGGTCATTTACTGCACAGTCCATTTGCCTCGAAGAATCGATCACATGGCTAGGCATGACTGATTGGGAATTGACATCATGGGACTGTATTGGCAATTCGCCAGTAGTAATACCATTATCTCCTGAAGGAATTAGATTATTCCAGTTGTTTGCATATGTAGGCTGATGTGAAGCGGGACGAGCAAGTTCATTTGTTGAAAGCTCCATGGGATTTCCAAAATAGGCATTTTGGGATTGGACTAGCCATGGCAAAGCGGATACATCATTATATGTCCCAGAGGAAGAATTAGAACTTACTGAGGTTAGTAAATATGGGCCGACATGGGCATGGGTGTAGAATCTTCTAAAAAAATTTCGAATGAATGGTTATGAGCTTTTACTACTCTGATATCATTAGCTTCAATTGACAATGGCCTTTCCCTTCACAGATTGAACATTTTACGTCTTAATTTCAGACATATTAGTTTAATCAACATAACTTCTTTTCTAATATGATCTTTCAGCCATTATTTAATAAAAATGCCCACACAAACACGATGCTGTGTGCCTATTACATCTATTCATATCTAACTAATTTTCTAATTGCATTCTAATTGCTTGCACTGAAAACATACACACATACGTACGTATGTACGTACATACATATGGCCAAATGGATAGAATGTATTGAATGAGGCTCATTTTGCAACAATCACATCTTACAGAATATGTCATTTCGTGTTCAATTTGGATTTGGATTTTAAATGTTCTCCACATTGGATGTTCTTATCGGTCACTTTGTTACTTCAACTCTTAAATCTTTCATGTCTAAATTGAAGTTGCATCTTCTAAACCAAACCTCGACAAAATGGAAGTACTTGATAATAGCCCTCTTGCCTTTGTACTGAATCTATTAGATTACTGCTTTTGGTAGTG
The DNA here is from genome assembly GCF_016545825.1 of Eucalyptus grandis. Lineage (NCBI taxonomy): Eukaryota > Viridiplantae > Streptophyta > Magnoliopsida > Myrtales > Myrtaceae > Eucalyptus > Eucalyptus grandis. The sequence continues at coordinate 10,168,760 of NC_052612.1, forward strand.
ACCTGCAACGACATACTCTTCTTGTTTGTTCATCATCAGTAAAAACTATTTTTCAGCATTTTCAGATGCAAATTCAATTGTGGGGTAGCTGGACAAATAAACGTCTTCACATAACGCGGAACCCAAATGATAAGGATCTGAAACACGTTGTTTTTATGTATTAAAGTTCTACGATCAAATGGAAAGTCCTATTATCATCATTATTTCACAGGCCCCGTCTTTGTATGGGCTTATAGGGAGAGAGAGTTTTGTGTTTCGGAGCACGTACCTTCAGCAGTGGAGCCTGCATTCGCTGGAGGAGCTTCCGGACCAACTGGAGGAGCACAGGTACTTGGAGCCATATTATGTTGAACAGAGGCGGGAATTTCAGTTTGTCGTTCAGAGACTTGAGATGGAAAAGAGCTTGAGGCTTTCCCAACTGTATCTTCATGGTTCTGGAAGAAAAACACAGTATACCACTTCGTATAATGGAAGTATTTATCTCCACTATAAAAGGTACACGCTCTGACTTCAAGCTACAATTTCTTTTTTCCGCAAGTAATGTTGCATTCCTTGGAAGAACTTGCACTCAGAGTAAGCACGCATGCGCAGCACAGAGAAAGAAGAATAAAGAATAACATTGAAAGAACCTCAATTCACTTTAGGCCTATCGCCACCCATTTCTCCACCACACAAAGTTCAGGTGCTCCAAAGATGCAATGGAGAGTACAATCAAGGTAAGGATCCTCAGGGTAAAGATGCAAAGTTGATTGAGAAAGGACCAGTGAATAATTAAAACACTCATCAACTTGTATCGTGCAAGTAATTAAGATCTTCATAGTTCTAGAGTCATGGTTGCAAATCAATGGCTGAAAGTGCTCTCTACAGAAGGCCACTTAGATTTACAAGGTCACCATCCTCAACTTTGCACTGCAAAGAGCGAAAGCTCAAAAATCACTAGCATCTAGATTTTCATTTTGTTCTCTCCACGGGCACTTCATATTACTTTTACTGACAAATAAAAAAATAAAGCATTCAAATGTCCAACCAACTCCCCTTTTCAAATTTCCATCTCTGATCAAATCTAATACCTATAAAGCCACACCGCTACAAGTAAACTCAAATTACTGATGACACATATAATATGAGACATAGTATATGAACTCAGCATGATGGTGTGCGCTGCATGGACTGGCTTGACAAAACTCAGGAGGAACTCCTTAGTTACTTGGGCAGAAAGTCGATCAGTAGCAGAATATACCACATCATTGATTAGGTTGGTTGGTTGATGATCAGTTCTGAATTCAGCAGCATCCTCCCTCTTGACATTAGGATTCTCCGAATGAGTTTTCAAGTCTTGGCACTCCATTGCATGAGCTATGAGGTGTTCCCAGTTCTTCGGTGTCATGCTCTTTCCAAGTACCTATGATGAGTGAACACGCAAGACTTACAATCTCGGTAGTCAATCAAACCATAAGTGGGAATCATTAACTAAGTGCTTACCTCTCTCGGCTTCTTGAAGTCTGTAGACCGGTGCTGTAGAAAGTCCCCCACTGTATATATTCCGGCTTTATTCAATTTTTGGTGAGATTTCCCATCTTTGGCAATCTTCTCCAGCCTCCAGATCTCATCATGAAGTGCAGGTGGATGATGTTTCTTGTTTGCTGTAAAATGAAGAGGACATATACAGTAAGGTCCTTGTCCCTGTTAGATTGATGAGTACCTTCTGATAGGTGTGCAGACCCTCTCCCGAAACTGATTCAAAGTGTCAACATTTTCTAATAACATAGAAATAGATCATATTTTATTTATCAGAATTTTCATTTGAGATGTAATGGTTCGTATGAAATGAAGCTCTCAATTAAAATATAGGAGACGCTATGTCTGAAACTATGTTTATTGTCAGTCATAAACTTAGGACAAGGTTTATGTAATGTAAGACTATGAAAGCCGTACATTCTCCTCTATGTTCCTTGACACGAAAGGCATCTGTTTTTGCTTCCCGGATTCGTGTATTCCCACAATAACCTGATGCCACCTTAAGCCCTATCCTAAATCTTTTATTCCTGTCCCAACTGGAATTGTCCATAAATATCAGTTCTCCCAGCTCCCCAACACCTCCCTTGAGCATCACCTGGCAAACTCCTGTCAAAAGCGGCCCCTTTCCTTCACGTTCTTTAACCATGAAGTTCTCAAACTCTTCTTGATCCCAGTTGTCCTCATCATCTTTGTTGAAGTCACTTTTAAGCACAACGATGTCCAACTTAATGGAGGATTCCGGGCCTGATTTAACAACTTCCCCTGCATCTGCATCAATCAAGGCAACAGAAATGCGAGTACTCCCTTCTCCTTCTAGTTTCTGTCCGGTAAATACATGTTCGGACAGTTTGGTTGGAATGTGAAGCCGGAAGTTTCTCACATCATTCTTTCCCGTAGTTTTAGCATTAGTACTGCATTCTCCAGGGAAAACAACCATTAGAAACAGGAACAGGTATAGAAGCAGAAAATTGGAAAAGTAATAACACATAGAGACAAACTACCAAACATCTCACTTGGACAAGTCTTACTGCCAGAGAAACTACTAGTTTAAATAGATGCATTGTCTCAGAGAGTTTAACAATGCAAATTTTTTAAAAAGTAAAATAAAACCAAATATAATGCCGCACTGCTCTCAAGATACATATGATTATGTTCTAAATCGGAGCATTGACAATTTGGCGTATGGCCTAATCATTCTGGCTTAGTTGTAAACTGAGCTCTGGCTGCCTGCTTTGGGGTTAGGGGTAAAGTCGGACTATTATTCCCCAAAAAATCAACAATGCATAACCAGTCAATACTACACTGAAAGCCAGCATCACAGGGAAAGAGCATTCATACCATTCAAGGTGGGGAGATTGATCATTCATGAGCTCCACTGTTTCCCTCTGTCCAAAACCACCAAGAGAAGAGTTGTCAAAGTTGGAGACATCAAATAAATGAAGCAGAAGTATATATAGCTTAGACGAACTATCCTAAGCATTTCCTTTATCCCCTTTCATTCCATTTCCATGTAAAATGTTACATGTGCTTTGGAATGGTTATGATCAGCTTTAGGTGATAAAGCCACAGTTGTGGATGTCATTGAGACAAATGAATGGAGATGGCCTCCTGCAAGTTCTGATAATCTGCTTGGAACTCAGATGGCTTTGTATGGGTTGATTGCTCCAAATTCTGGCTCTGTAGACAAAGTGGTATTTACTGGATAATCAAGGGGCTCTTTCTCTGTAAAGGAGGCTTGGAAGCTCTTGAGGAAATGTATACAAACTTACTTGGCTTAAGCCTGTATGGTTTAAGCCTAATGTGCCATAATGTGGCTTTATAACTTGGCTAGTCATTCACAATATGTTGCACATATTGGATCCGACATTGACAGCACTTGTATGCTATGCGGACAACATGAAAAATCTCGAATGCCCTTGCTTTTTTAAGTGTGTATTCTCAAAGCAGATTTTGGGAACAAGTTTGACAGCTACTCCCAATTCCTAGATATGCAAGTGATTGGAAGGATGGATTTATTTGGAATGCAACAAATTATTATCTTTGGAGAGAGAGGAACTTCGCGAAGCATGAAAATGTATTACCTCAAGCTTGCCGTGATCTTGATGCAGTTGTTTTTCTTTCCCTGTAAAAGTCTCTCTAGAAGCTATGGTTCTGGATGGAAATGAGAGTTACTGCTGATGTTAAGTGTTTGTGGAGAAATTGGTGAGTTCTTGTTGGCTAACTTTGCTGTAATCTGGTAGCATGGTTTTGCATCTTGTTTCTATGGGTTGTATTTTGCTTTTGCAATTGGTAGTGTATATGGGGAAGACTATGATTTCATGTTGTCATTTGATGTGCAGTGTACTCAGATTGAAAGTCAACTTCATGAATTATCAGGCTTTCCCATTATAATAGGTTCCTCAAAAGGATGTCCCATTGATCCGCCGGTGCTGAGTAAAAGGGCCATCGCTCAGCAGATAAATGTTACTTTAGGGATAGCAGACTGATCTTCCGCAAGAGTTCACATCGACGAGAAAGTTTGGCACCTCGACTCAGCTGCATATGTGGGACATTATGCTGCAATTAACTCATATGGGATGTGACCTCCCTTGTATTTTCTTCCGCAGGTTGTCCAATAAAATGAAAATTTACTTATAAAAACAAATGTGCAAAGTTCATGCTCAATGAATGCTGTTCAAACAATAGACATGCGGAAATTTTATGAACCCTGTTTATCTTACCAGTTTCGGAACAGCATTCTTCATTGAGCTCATCTGTTGCATCATCTCTTTGAGAGCATTCTCCATGGAACTACACCATGGAAATTGACATTGGGAACAACTGCAGTCTTGTGGACTTATTCGTAACAAATAGACAAATATCTAGAGGTAACACTTTAGTTACTAGTACATATGAAGGTCAGACCCAATTACCAGACTCATCAGATGCATTCCCTTAACCTACTGTGACAAAGAAAAGCCAACATAAAGCAGGAAGACATATTTATGCAGTACAAAGATAACAGAAGCAAGTAAAGTTAATCAGCAGCTATCTACAAATGCACCGTCCTTTCAGTGATCGACAAAAAGATGTATATGCAGGTTTTACACTTTGCTGAACAGAATCATGGATCAATTACTAATGATACTCAATGACATTTCTAGTTGGCAAGACGATACACATGGAAATTCCCCTAGAGGAATCAGTTGATGCAGATTTAGCAAGAAACTAAACAAAATATATTCACCTTTGACAGCATTCGACCAAGTCAGATTTAACACGCTCCCACTCTTCCCTGAACTCTTCCCTGACCTGTCCAGCAAAGAGCAATAGCGAAGAATTACGTTGCAATCTGTCACGTATAAATCTCATTCAAGTTTCACATCACAGGTATCTTCATTGTCCTCCTTCGACACGCAAGTTGTCATTGACCACATTTTCCAAGATTCAAGGAAAAAATTATGTCCAGCCACTTCATTGAAAATCTGGATCTTTTTGTGATCCGTACTGTCCGAAACAACATGAAAAGCCTAAATCATGTTCTTAGTGAAATTGCTTCACAGGAAAAGCCTAGAACAGTCAGCGGGTCATTTTTACCACTCAAAACGATAATTTTCTACTCATCTCGCAGCAATTTCTCATGCGGATTTCTATCCAGAAACTGACTGGAAGGTCAGAAATGCATACAACCGCTCCTAATTGAAGAGATCAGCAATTGAAGCACAATAAAGACTGTATTTTGTATGTCCAAGTTGGCTACTTTACTCATCTTACCACTCTCCGGACACGGTCCTCTGTCAACCAGCTCCTCGGCACAAGATTTCTCGCAGACCAACGCCATGTTTGACTGCTTGAAGATCAGGTCAGCACAAAAGTACAATCAAGATGGTACGATTTGGCAAACAGGACAGCAAAGTAACCCAGTAACAATAACAGCTCACTGGCTATGTAAAAGTTTCCAAGAAAGTTTAATTCGAATCAGGAGGAAATAATGCGATTGGTCCAGGCCGAAATCGCAAAACAGAGTCGAGACGGCAACATTGGAGGTCTTTATGCTTCGTAGCTAATCCACAGCTTAATCCCACGAACAAAAAACAGGACGAAAGCGATTTAGAACTGTCACGAGGCAAAAGCTAATCAATGTTACGCTTCAATGCAGGCTTTGCCATAGTTTCACATTCCAATAATCTTCAACTCAAGAACTCTTCAATGAGTATCCCTCGAGTAAAGCTAAAACGAGCACCATCATCAAATAATCGATCAAGCATCGAAATCTGGAGAGGGAAGAGCGAGCTTACTTCGTTCCAGCGGTGCGTGGCCGCTTGAGTTGACTTGGTCGACCTGAAGAAGTGGAAGCCAAAGCTCTCTTCTGCATCAACATGATTTCCTCCTTTGGTGGAGCTTTTCAAGAACTTGGAAGGATTTGATCGCTGAACAAACGGGAACAGAATATAGCAGAAACGATGAAGTATTTATGCACGAACTCAAACTCAAAGCAATGATTCGGTAATCATTGTAGTTTTATTTCTCTGAAGGAATTAGGCCTGTCATTCTCCAAGAAAAGCGAAGAACATTTCCCGGAAATGCTGCCGGATTAAGAAATAATTTTTCCTAGACTCTAGCAATTGACAAGAAAAAGAAATCCTACACGCCGCTTTTAATCACACGTGGCTACTACTAATAAATGATGACGACTATAGATGTGCGTTATTAGTTATTTATTTAGAATAAATATGTGCATTCGAGACCCATCCATAGGTAGTCGTGATAGTTGGACTTCACTACTCCATCGTCGAGGGAACAAGTTCAAATATCCGGATGCTCGCAACCTTAATGGGGTCCTAGCGGTGGTTTACTGGGCTAGCCCCCGATGATTTACGTTTAAATAGCGGCTTGTGCCGCAAGCTCCACCGGTGTTACGAGTATCGGAGGATCGTGTGATCTCCAAAGGATGATCTCCTGATCCCTCAATCATAAAAATAATAATAAATAAATAAATATGTCCGATGGTCTCTCGGTCATAATATATATTTGCATTCAAGAAATTTTGTATTCAAATTTATATGGATCTTGATAAAATTGATGATTTCAAAAAAAAAAAATTATTGTTGATTGATTTGTTATGCAAGTTTTTATTTTTTGATTTATAATACAATTGATGACAAATCATTATATTATTATTTTACGATTATGATATTATCGCTTTTTGACATGCTTCCAAGCAATTATACATCTGTTTAATATAATATTATGTTCTGAGCCGCATATTATTTGCCTGATTGGTCAAAAGTATTAAAGGGTGTGGATGCCCGTGCTTCATCCTGGAGGACGAATATTAACAAAAATTTCTATTAAAAAAAAAAACGGATTTAAGTGAGCTCTTTCGTCTCGCCATGGCGGTCCAACTTCGGCCTCTCGCTTGCTCGAGTTTCCACGCCAGTTTGAACTGGTTGGTCGTTGCGCGTGCAAGTGAGAAGAAGAGGACAACATATATGCAGCGGCATGACCCACCTGGGTGATTTTCCGTGAAAATCAGTTCCCGTCAATTTTTCTGGAAAATGCTTTATGTTCCCTGTTTTAAAATTTTTTTGGTTCATTATGATTTGACGGCCTCGTCCTGTTTGGTAGTTTTCAGATCTATGACTAACACTCGAAAAATGCTTTGATGGAACCAGGAAATTGCAATGTTCAATTGTAGGCCTTCTGGATCGGAGAGGATCGATTGCGGATTGGCGAATAATTGGACTCGTAAGAATTTTCAAAAGCGAAAGTCATGCATAGGACCAATTTGATAACCCAATTGACTGCTGAAAATTTATAAGTTCAATACTTAACGAGATTAGGATTGTCACAACTTTAGACACTTTAAACAGAATCAACTTCAATCGAATTAAGAGAGGAGTTACTTCAAAATTAATGGGTGATGTGAAGTCAATTTCCAATCAATTGAAAATGAGAGAGAGAGAGAGAGAGAGAGAGTGCCAAATGCTTACCTGATCCTTACCGTGCACACGTGAAAATGGTAGGTCATTCCAAATATCTGAGGTACGATGGTGTACCGACATTGAATATTTTTAGAAAGTCAGGTCAATCCAGTCGCCGACAATTTATGTGAGTGGTCCCATGCTTAACTCTTAAGTCATTCTTCTACATTTTTTTTTCTATTAATACTAGAAAAAACTCCAAATTAATAAATTTATAATAGATTTATCATCTATTAATTTCTATTCAATTTTACCATCAAAATTCCAAATTGGATAACACGCGATAATTGACAAGTATATCAATTTAGCTTTTTACCTTCCATTTGTCACAAATTTATCAGTTTTTTTTTTTTGTTGTATTGATCTAATTTAACGAAAATTAAAGAAAAGTAAATTTATCACATACATATTAGTTTGTGATTTTTTATGGTGAAAAAATAAGCTTGAAATAAATTCATCACAAGTGTACCACTTATGAATTTTTGGTGTTCAAAATTAATTTTAGATAAATTTGTTATAGATATATCGATTTTTTGTTTTTCGTAGAATTAACCCCTTTTTTTAGAAATCTATGCTTCCTTTTATTAAATCCCGAGTTGAAATTTTTCATTTTTCATAGATATGCAATCTTGCTATTTTATTACGTTGCGATTGAACATTACACTTTCATGAATGTCTTGGGCTTTTTTTGTATTATCAATTAATAAATTAAGTTGCTATTACTTAATACCACCGTTACCAAAAACTCGGGAATTATAGTTAAAATTCAAATGTGCTGTCAATCTCGCTCCCTATAAGCTAGCTTTCTGGCTCTTTCCCCGACCATATAATTGGATAATTTAAATTTGATAACGAACTAATTGTCGCAACATCATAGATTTATGTGTACAACCTTTTTATACTTAACAATCTCATTTCTCCCTCCTCATCCCACAAGGAACAACATCGTTCCATTATCACACGCAGACGAGCATACTCACATATAAATTCGAGCAGGAGGGACGGCTTGCCCCACCGCCATCGTGGGCTTTCAATTATTAACCTTCACTATTAGACCCAAAAAAAAAAAAATTATTAACCTTCACTCAACTCATGCCTGCCACAGTCATCGAGTGAGCAAGAAAGAAGATACAGATTGTAGATAAGACTAAATTGAGTATTGAATTGCACCGTGGTATAGCTTAGACCTCAAAAATGTTACCGAGATTGATTCCAAATCATTTATCGTGAACAATGTAGATAATTGTAATTAGGGAAAGAGAACATGAGGAAGCCCAAGGAGTGATTCTCAAATTCCTGGAAAACGTAGATAAAGATGCAATTGTCTAGGAATTTGAATACGAATTCTACGGATATAATGAACCAAAATCAATAAATCAATCAGTTAAATTGAAGTACTAATGAAATACTAACAACAAAATCTTTACTGAAAGCCATTTGTTTGTGATAAACATTAGACAATTGAATTAGGTTCAGCTCGCTAGCCCGCAATGGGTTTGCAACTTCAAGAGTGGCTGCTAATAGAGGGCTTTCGGTTCCAAATGTTTATTCCATTAAGACCTGCTTTTTCTATTTTATAAATATGCTTTGGGCCCTTTTCACGAGGATTAGGGTCGAGACTATGAATATGATAGGTTAGTCAAGATCCAGGTGCTAATAACCCTCTCTTGTGGTTGATGGAGGAAGAAAGGGAAAAAGGAAAACAAAAATAGAGAAAATTTATTTATATATAAGAACAAAGTGTAGAGATAGTCTATGTCATCGTTGGTCATGCCGCATAAGATAGTTAACACTAATCGAACCGTTATATTAATGATTTCCAACCGAAAATTGGCCAGAAGAACTACATTGACAAATCATAAAAAAAAAAAAAAAAAAATTAAAAATTCATAATCAAATTGGTCAAATTAAAAAATTAAAAATTTAATTGATATCATCACAACAGATTTTTTTAATCTTTTTTTATAATTATCCTAGAATTTAGGGAACGAGACGACAATCTGTTCATCCACCAAAATTAAAGTATATAACTTTTTGGAGTGTGCCGCCTTTTGTAATGTTCTCAGGAGTGGGCTCACGGCGCATGATTTTTCAAGAAAAGTGACTTTTATGGAACATTTTCCAGGAAACCTTACCGTTCTAGAGATTTCTTTGTAGTTTCTTTTATCCGATTTAGGAAATTGGCCCCCTCAACCTTTTGAAGTAGCATTTGCAATATTTTTTTTAAATAGGTGTGCTTAAAATACTAAAATTCATCATGAAAATATAATTGAATCATAAAAAAATGTAATTAAATTCTAAATTTGTCGAATTGATCCAATCAAGTCAATTTGTTTAAAAAACAAAGAGGTGACTTTTTATTGTTATTTCTCTCTGCTAAATAGCAATGATGTGACACTTGCACGAAACATAAGGCTAAAATAATATCATTTTGGTCCAAATCTAAATTTTTAATACATTTTATTTATATTGTATTAGAAAATAAGGTAACTTCAAATAAATACAGAAAAGGGAAAAAAAGAAGAAGAAGGAAAACACAGTCGAGGATTAATGTGGTCCAAATTTGATTTTTAATACAAATTTTATTTAAATTATATTAAAATAAGCTAACTTTAAAAAATACCAAAAAAATGGGGGGAAAACATAGCTCCGCACCGCCGGCGGAAGGGCCAACAACGGTCACCACTAGTCTAAATTTTTTGCAGTGAAGCATGCATGCTAGTGGCATTTCATAGAACCTTCCTGTGATGTACGACCACCATTGTCGTATATTAACCAAATGTCCTCCACCATTCCTTAATAGATTACTGCTTTTGGTAGCGGCATGTAATAACCTTCTCTTGTCATCCATAAAAATAATTTCTAAGCACTTTTGCTTTCATCTAAATATTAATATAAAAAAAACTCAAACTAATACACCAATGCTATATTTATCTAAAAATTATTTCGTGTCACAAAAAATCCCAAAACAATACATTTGTGCCGGATTTACGCTAAATTAATTTTAGTGTTACAAAAATTTTTATCATATATTCATATCATATTTATCCCAAATTGACTTTTATATAACAAAAAATTTCAAAGATTGGTAATTTAGGATAAATTTGGTATGGACGTACCAATTTGAAATTTTTTGTGATATGAAAATTCATTTTAGATAAATGTAATGACAATAAAATTTGGACTTTTTTGTGACACGAGAGTAAATGTGATTGTACCAATTTGGAAAAAGATTTTTATTTTTATTTTTATTTTTATTCTTTGCAAAAAAAACAGATTGTATTGTCCGGTTGAGAGGTCATCCCATGTATTGAAGTGTACATAATAATTGAAAGATTAAATGTTATTTTTACTATTATTATATTTCCGCGAAAGCTTTCACGTCAAAAGCAGCTCCACACCCAACCCTCTCTGCGCCCGAACGCAAAACTCGTCGTCACCCTCAACAGCATCGGTCGAGCACATCCCCCCAGCCACAACACCATGGACTCCGCCTCCGCCATCCTCCTCCACTCCCTTGCCTTCCTCCCCCGCGCCGCCTCCGCCCCTACCAGCTCGTCCTCTGCCGACCGCGCACTCCGCCCTCGCTGCCAAGCCGGGGCTACGCCTTGTCCACGTGTACTCCTCTCGAGCTGAGGAGATCGCTGAAGAGAAGTCCGGGGCGACAAGGAGGAGGAGCGCTCGAGGCGGAGAGAGATGAGCGAGAAGGCAGAGAAGAGGGAGGAGGCTTCGTCTCAGAACGCGGGGAAAAAGAAAATGATTTCCATCCATTTTCTCATATTTTTTGAAGGATTTTTCCCGGTTGACGGAAATTATTTTTCTTGATCCATTCATTCTCGTTGAGCCAAACAGCGGAAAATTTGGCTGACGAAACAAACGAAGAATCATGAATTCACTTCCATGAACCGTAATTTTGTTGTGCTAGTGGGGCATTACCAACTATCTTATTCTAAATTCTCATAATAGTATTCAATTTGCCTAGTCTGCAAAATTTTCTAGAGGCAACTCTACGGTATTTCCAGACTAAATACAATACGCTATAACGGGCATTGTTTCTTACTTTTTTCCTGAAAGAAGTTAACCGTAATTTAGCAGCTCCCTTCACTAACTTTTGTCTAGCCTAATGTCTTTAAAGAGTCTTTCGAGAAAACCGTATCAAGGGTTTAAAATCTCGTTACTTTCAACCCAAGCCACAAACGTGGGATCCCTCCCTTTCAACAGATGCATGGAACCCGACCCATCTATGAGGACAGTTATCTAGTAAAAACCAGTGATCGCCAGTAATTTGGTCCGCAAATTCAATCCCTTTCTTAGCCCTTGGCATGGTAGAACTAAAATGACAAACAGATATAGAACCAGTTGTACATGGATGTGTGCATTACACCAACAAACATAGTGTTCATACTTTGATTTAAAAACTCATAATAAATATGACTCAATTTAAACAATTGAGGTAAATAGGTAGTCTCCATGGCCAATGCGCTGAACGTCAAATCCCAAAAGGTTGTCCGGGAGCAAGTAGTGCTTGATCAGCATCCACAAGATTCGGGTCCTCAAAGAACTGTTCACAACCATACTCGTCGTCTTCATTATCTGAAGAGCAATACAAATAATATTAGAATGAGACCAAACTTCACACACCATGATTGCTAATTTCTCATGAACCATGTATGAATATTCAATGAATGTTACACTACTAATGAGGCCATCACTACGTCCACTACTGCTTTTGCGAGATGAGTATGCATTGGCCATGGAAATTACACTTTGATCAGTCCTTACCATCAGATAAGTGAGATAATTTAATTGCTGCAGAGAAATAATCAGAAGTAATATCTTAGAAAACACCTGTATAACTCTCTTTGTATGTAGTTACAACATTTGCTAAGTTGACTAGACCCAATCAAACCCCTAAAAAGAGCTTACCAGTGTGACAAAATTGAGTCAAGTATCATACTTGAGATGCCAAATGATTTAGCCTTCAAATGAGCCAGCTTCACATTTACTTGTTTAGTTCCCAAATGGGATTGATAATAGCAGATATCACAAAGATATCCCTCTTTTAAACTCATTAAATGGTTTTCCTAATGTGGTCAGGTGTTGAGTTTTTTTTTTTTGGCACTCTCTCTATGGTTGCTCTTTGTGCATTTCTTGGCAGAAAAAAGAAAGAAAAAGGACAAAACTGCTTTCCATAAGGAGAAGAAATGAGCTAATGCAATTCCTACTCTTCCATACACAGGCACGAATCTGTCCGCTGAAAAAGGATTGCGACAGAAACCAAAGCCGTAGAGTTGATAACGTTCTCCTTTCACTCCAGCAAATTATGCTCTCACCACATTCATTATCGCAGCCAATAGTAATTCTGCCTATTTCCAGTATAGAAGTCCCAAACTTTCTTCTCAATTTTTTCACAAGACAGTATAGACAATACCATAACACAACACAATCGACTACAATACAGGGAGAAAATTCAACTTACTGGGAGCTAGGAAGCTTGATGATGGCCCGTAAATTTGGTTCTGCGGGGCATTTTGGGAATTGAGACTCTGTACGTGTATTGGCAATCCAGCAGAAGTAATACCACCGTTTCCTGGAGAGAGAGAGAGTTTGAACTATCAGAATTTTGTCGCATATAGACATGGATATGAGCTATTTAAGTAATAAAAAATTTTCTTGGTATTTTCTACTTCTATGACGTGGTAACAAAGCCTTAGAGGCGATAGTGTTTTCTGCTTTCGTGCCAGCAAGTCATACTCTCACCCCATTTATCATCATGGCGAATACTAGTTCTGCATATTTTCTTATAGAAGTCCCAATTTTCCACAAGACTGGATAAAACAATACGATGCCGCAAAGCAATCAACATTACAGGGTGAAAATTCAACTTATTGAAACCTGGGAAACTTCCGGATGGCTGTACGTAAGTATATGGTGAAGGCTCCATTTGGTTCAAACCACCAATAATCGGGTTCCACGTGGCATGTTGGGAATGGAGACTTTGTGGTTGCATTGGCAATCGAGCAGCAGTACTACCACTGTTTCCTGTGGAGAGAAAGAAGGGAGGGAGAGAGAGATTTAAACGGTCAGCATTTTTATGCATATAGACGATCTGAGCTATCAAAGAATTCAAAAATAGGTCCTGAAATACGTATGAAGAACCAATAATTATGACATTACAACTAAATTCCCTTCTCTAAGATGCATCATCCGTCAATTTCGATTAAATTGATTGAGGCTCTGAAATACACCTCAAGAAAGCCAAATAATCAGGATATTGCGATTATGTGCTTCATGAGTAATGATAATAGTCACTGATGTTCCTCCCTTGTAAAATATTTCGGCATATTCTTGTTTGACTCCATGCCACTAATGGAACCGTTGATTTCAATCACCTCCGAAGCTATATCATCATCATCATTATCATCATCATCGGCATTCTTGTAATACTCACTAAGGGTGTACCCTCGTTCGAGTTGAGTGTTGAGTGTTTTTAAACTCATTAAATGGGTTCCTAATGTGGTCAGATGTTGAGTGTTTTTTTGGCACTCTCTCTATGGTTGCTCTTTGTGCATTTCTTGGCAGAAGAAAGAAAGAAAAATGACAAAACTGCTTTCCTTAAGGAGAAGAATTGAGCTGAGGCAATTCCTACTCTTCCTTACACAAGCATGAATCTGTCGATGAAATAGGATGATAACCCTAGACCAAAGCCGAAGAGGTGATAACAATCTACTTTTGTTCCAGCAAGTTATATTCACACCACATATATCATCACAGAGAAAATTCATTCTGCATATTTTTAGTGTGGAAGTCCCAATCTTTGTTCTCAATTTTTCCACAAGACAGGATAAAATATATTATGCCGCGAAGAAACTGACATTGGATGGAGAAATTTCAACGTACTTAAAGCTGGGAAGCCTGATGTTGACCCGTACGGTTGTCCTGATGGCTGCACATTTGTATCTGCTGAAGGCTCCATTTGGTTCAACGTGGCATTTTGGGGATTGAGACTTTGGGATTGTATTAGCAATTGAGCAGCAGTAATGCCCCGATTTCCTGGAGAGAGAAAGAGATTAAAAATAAATTAGTATCCCATTGATGAAGCCCATAATAGATATGTGGCAAGCCAGGAAAGGCAAGTCTCCTAGGTGTGGGATCAACATGGAGTCCATAAGTTCCTAATGTTGTGATTTATACAGACAGTTCATCTAAATAGATTTTGGTCCCAAAACCCATCTGAAGAACCAATAATTAGGGCATTGCAATCACATACTTCATGAGAAACTAGAATAGACAACAATGCTCCTCCCCCGTAAATATTTCATCATATTCTTGACTAACTGTATGCTACTTATGGAACAGTTGATTTTAACCACCTCCAAACCCATATCATAGGAAGCCAATATATTTCCCTCCCAAAGATGTACGCTACTGTGAAACGTTTTAGTTGCAACATATCACTTTGATGATCTAAAATCACAAAAAAAAAAAAAAAAGCTACATCTCAGCTAGTGTTTAATTATAGGCAACTTTTTCTTTTCCTCGTAGTCAATTAGAGCACATACCTTCCACTGTGGATGCTGGAGTTCTCGGAGGTACTTTCAAACCAACATCACTGCCCAATCTCGCTGGAGGCGTATTGTTGTGAGCTGGATGGCGGCATTGTTGATCTCCTAGAACTTCACACAGAAAAGGACACGAGTTCTTCTCTGACATGGAACTTGAAGAAGCCTCAGCTTCGTATGGTGTGACATCATTCCAATTCTCATAGGCCTTTTTCTCCAATTTATCTGCACAGACCTGGAAGACTTGAAAATTACTACTTCCTCAACCAGTCGCTTTATCAGGGTTATCTTACACCCTAGGTGACTCAAATAAGGCTGGACTCGTATGGATACCAAAGGCACTAAGAAGATGTGTCTATATGTTCCCTTTTTTCTCAGACAGACCAAACAAGGTAGGAAGATGCAAAGTTGGTGGTCAAAATACAAATAAGGAAAGCATGGACATCAAGTTCACAGAATTTGATGAAAGCAACAAATAGCATCTCGACTTGAAAGTACCATAACATGGTGAATGAGTCAAAAACTTAGAACGCTGTATGAGCATACAGTGCTCCTAAGATGCTAACTGCACTCCTCATGTTGCGGGTGGTGGTTGTGGTCCCAGAGGGCGCTTCTGGCGATGTCTTCTCAAGGGGTGAGAGCGAAAGAAGGGGGCAACCTTTGGAGGAGTTTGAATAGGATGTGGATGGAGATTCATTGGTCTTGGTGTTGATGGGGGTTGATGAGGCAAGATTCTCTTTTTATCAGTTCCATTGTTGAATCGTTTTGAGGTAAACAGTGAGGAGGATGTCTCCTTTTGGGTACTCAACAATATCAAGGCTGTTGGCCAGGTCCTTGGAGTCTCCTTGCGAGCATTCCAAGATACAGCCATGAGTCTTTTCGAGGAGCTTGAGAAAGGAAATGATGGCCCTGAGCATTTTAAGTCCTTGAAAAAAATCAACGAATTGAAATGCCTTCAGTGTTCCACCAATAATGATAAAACTCCCGACGGAAAAAGGAGGTTGTGAGTGGTAGCAGTGGAAAGGACTCTTCATCGTTTATATGAAGGTCAATATTTGGTCTTGGATTGTCAGGGGGCTGAATGATGGAGACAAGAGAATGGTGATAAATTTTTTTAGTGGAGACGGGACATAGTGTCATCAGGAGACTAAAATGGAAGATTGTCAGCTGGATGTTGCCAGGAAAACTCTATTCTGAGACTTCGGTATAATGGAAAGTTATATGTGCATGTAAATGCTTTAAACGACATTGTAGATGATTTGTATTGTAAATGAGCTCTTTTGGTGCTAAGCTTTTCTCTACATGGCTTTGCCCCCATTTTGTGCCCATTTTCTTTGACCTAAAAAAAAAGTAGAAAATTATCATCACTCTATTTTGTGTTTGTTTTTGCTTTTCCCCTGGCATTTGCAAAGCTGATTAAAACAGCTTAGCATCAGAGACACCCCCTTAGGAACTCGAAATTGCAATCATCAATAGAAAATAATCACTAATTCAACATAATTGAATGCACCGAATTCTTAGAAACAGCTATCTGATTAACTATCATGCCTACGCTATATTGACAATGTAGATAAACAGCTATCTGATTAACTATCATGCCCATGCTATATTGACAATGTAGATAAAATTTTAACTGCTAATCTGAGGTCAGGGGTTGTCCCTTGCAGATTGCATGGCAAATACCAGAAAAGGTAGAATTTCCCAGTTACCTTCTGATGGGGAGAAATTATGTCAGCAGCATAATGCGCCCTGCCGGCAGTTAGGCCACTGACTTGACCAATGCTGTTGAATATAACACCACGATCATTTTCATTATCGTGTAAGAGTTTCCCATTCGAAGTGCAAGTTTTTGCATGATCTACGAGGGCTTTCCACTTCTCCTCTCTCATGCCCTTTCCAAGAATCTGCAACAAACATAATAATAATCTTCTTGGTTCAGGGAGTTCAATCCAAATTGAGAACCATGTGCAAAATCTCACATTTCTCAGTTTCTCAGAGTCCAAGTAGAGTTGTTGTAAAAACTGTTCCACGTTACGTATTCCTTCTGCAGTCAGCCGCTTGTAAAATGGTCCCTCCTTTGCGATATTTTTCAATCTCCAGACCTCATCATCAGATGCTGGTGGATAGTGTTTCTTGTTTGCTGAAAAGCGAATAGAAGATGAAAATTGCAGTAACGCTAAGATAGTGCAACTAAAAATGCTCTCCTAACTAGAACACGTTCAAACCCAGGGGGGCTCCGGGGAAAACAGTTTCGAGTTCATGGCTATGACGAGCCAAAAATCCACAAAAGCATTCACATTAATCCTGCAAGGTGAAGATAACAAAGTCAGTAAGGTCTCAGTCGCTATTAGATTAATGAGTAGCAGCAAACATCTGATAGGCATTCAAACCCCTTCTGGAAAGGATCCATAAGTGTCAACATTCTCTAGTAATAGATAAGCTCTTCCAAAGCAGGACACTTTACCACTATTACAGAGCAGACCCTTTATCTTGTTTTTGGTCTGTTAGAAAAAAGCCGATCCTCTTTTTTTTTTTTTTTTTTTTGGGTTGAATACTATTGGAAATGGTGATCCATTTTCTAGAATTTCCTAGAGTTGCTAAACTTCTAGAATTCCCTAGATGAAGTTTTTGGAAGAAAGAGAAAAATGTAGAAACACATGTGTAGATCTCTCTAGAAGAAGAGAGGATAAACTACAATCTAGAACTCTCTAGATTAAGCCAAAGTGGACAACATTCTACACAAATCTAGAATGTTGGTAGAGCACTCTATAAATAGGAAAGAGGGGAGAGCATACTAGAACAACAAATGTAAAAAAGTGAGAGGAGCATGAGAATATACTCCTCCACCAACACTTCCTTCAACTATTGTAAAATTATTTTATCCAATTAATGAAACTATTTCCCATATCACATGTTATTTATCCTTCAATTATCCTATCTTATCCCTTGTCCATCCTCTACAAAATATACCATACACTTGCACAACATCACTAATAAAAAACTATCATCAATACCAAAACCATGCTTCCGCACACATTTAAATTCTAACAAATACAGAATCGCTAGTAATAGAAAAATCTTTCACCGATGTCGAGCATCTCGACTATTACAATTCCATGAAAGGAAGCTCGAGTGGCCATGTCCACGAGCCCTACGAATCGGCGGGGGTGGTGGCCCCATTGCGGAAGCGGCAGCGGCGATGCAGTTGAACCAGTAGTTTTATATTTTTAACACTGTTTTATTCTTATCCTTTTTTTTTCTCTTTTTTTTAATTTTTAATTTTTAATTTTTTTCTTTTCTCATTTTAAACCTGAAATTTAGTTCTGATGTGACGCTTGTTATTAAGATTGTAATAAATAAATAAATAAAACTATTTCAGATTTTTAATTAGACAAATTGAACGGAGCTAATATAAGGACTCGACTACACCAATTTAACAAGTTTTATGATTTGATTACACTTTTTAAAAGTGCGAGAGTCAAAACCATTTTATGCAATACTGTAAAAATTATATCTTGCAAGTCCAAACTATTTTATTCAATACTGTAAAAATCATACCTTGTCCCCTATGCTCCTTGACGGAGAAGGCATCTGTTTTGGCTTCTCGGATTTGTGTATTCCCACCATAACTCGATGCCACTTTAAGCCCTATCCTAAAACTTTTGCTCCTATTCCAGCTGGAATTGTCCGTAAATATCATATCTCCCAGCTCCCCAACACCTGCCTTGAGCTTTACTTGGAGATTTCCTGTCAAAAGCGGCCTCTTTCCTTCTCGTTCTTTAACCACGTAGCTATCAAACTCTTCTGGAGCCCAATTTTCCTCATCGTCTCTGTTGAAGTCACCTTCAAGCACAACGACGTCCAACTTGATGGAGGCTTCTGGCCCTGATGTAATGACATCCCCTGTATCCGCATCGATCAAGCCAACGGAAATGCGAGCACCGCCCTCTCCTTCTAGTTTCTTTCCGGTAAATAGAGGACGTGACAGTTTGTTTCGAAGTTGAAGCTGTAAGTTTCTTACATCATTGTTCGCGGTAGATTTACCAATAGCCCTGCATTCTCTCGAGAAACCAACCATTAGAACTAGGAACGGGTACAGAAGCAGGAAATTGGAAAAGTAGCTACAAAGAGAGACAAACTACCAACAAGGTATGTGCATTTGTACCTTGCAAGGTGGGGAGAGTGAATGTTTGCAAGCCCCACTGCTTCTGTGTGGCAAATAACGCCAACAGCAGAATTGCCAAAGTTGGAGACCTTTCAAAAGAAAGTGAATCAGAAGGGATATGTCTGAGAAAAGTGTAAATTCAATGAACTTTGTTTATCTTACCGGTTTTTGAACAGCATTCTCTGTTGAGCATACCTGTCGTACTACATCTTTGAGAGCATCCCCAATGCAACTACACCATAAAAAACTGACACCTTGAACAACGGCTGTCTTGTGGACTTATTTGTAACAAATAGACAAATATCCATATGAAACATTTTAGTTATCACTTCATACGAATGTCAGACCTGATTACAGTATAAAAAGATGGATACCAGTCTACCAGACTCATCAAATGCATTCCTTTAATGTAACGCAACATAGAAAAGTCAACACAAATCTGGAATACATATTTATCCAGTACATTGATAACAGAAGCAATTAAAGTTAATTAGCAGCCATCTCCAAATGCAACGTCCTTTCAGTGATTGAAAAAATAATGTATGTGCTGGTATTACACTTTGCTCAACAGAATCATAGACCGATGGCTTATGATACTCCATGATATTTCTACTTGTCAAGACAATACACATGGAAATTCTCCTAGAAGAATCAGTTGATGCAGATGAGCTACAGCTAACAAACCAAATAAAATTTATTCACCTTCGACGGTATTCGGCCAAGTCAGAGTTAGCATGCTCCAGCTCTTCCCTGATCTGTTCAGCAAGGAGCAATGTCAAAGAATTACATTGCAATCTGCCACGTCTTCATCTCATACAAGTTTTACATCACAGGTATCTTCATTGTTGTCCTTCGACATGCAAGTTGTCATTGACCACATTTTCCAAGATTCAAGGAAAAAATTATGTCCAAGCCACTACATTGAAAATCTGGGTCATTTTGTGATCCATACTGTCCGAAAAAAACACCTAAAGCCTAAGTCATGTTCTTAGTGGAATTGCTTCACAGGAAAACCGGAGAACAGTCAGCTGGTCATTTTAACCACTCAAACAATAATTCTCTATGCATCTTGCAGCAATTTCTCATGTGGATTTCTATCCGAAACTGACTGGAAGGTCAGAAATGAATCCAACCGCTCCTAATTGAAGAGATCAGCAATCGAAGCACAATAAAGACTGTACTTTAGTATGTCCAAGTTGGCTACTTTACTCATCTTACCACTCTCCGGACATCGTCCACTGTCAACGAGCTCCTCGCCACAAGATTTCTCCCAGACCAACGCCATGTTTGACTGCGTGAAGATCAGGTCAGCACAAAAGTACAATCAAGATGGTACGATTTGGCAAACGGGACAGCAAAGTAACCCAGTAACAATAACAGCTCACTGGCTATGTAAAAGTTTCCAAGAAAGTTTAATTCGAATCAGGAGGAAATAACGCGATTGGCCCAGGCCGAAATCGCAAAACAGAGTCGAGATGGCAACATTGGGGGTCTTTATGCTTCGTATCTAATCCACAGCACAATCCCACGAACAAAAAGCAGAATGAAAGCGATTTAGCACCGTCACGAGGCAAAAGCTAATCAATGTTATGCTTCCTTTGCCATATATCCTCGTTCGGGAAAATCACCAAAAAAAGTCATAAAATATATTATACTAATTTAGTCATAAATTTATTTATTTTATCAATTAAGTCCTCAATATTTTACATGAGTTCATCCGGTCAAAATTGGCTTATCGGCGGTCACGGTGCGACCTTCGGCCGGTGTCTCGGCGACCTTTTTTAAGAATATTTTATTTTTTGAAATATCTTATTAATTTTTCTTTTTTTCTCCCTCTCCTCCTTCTTCCCTCCTCCCTCCTTCTTCCTTTGACTCCAGCGACTGGCCAAGCTGGCCGGTCGCCGGACTGAGGCGGCCGGGCGAGCTCGCCTCGCCCGGCGACCGCGAGGCGAGCCCTCACCAGATCCGGCGAGGAGGGCCTTGCCAGACGCGACGGCGAGCCCCCTTGCCGGATCCGGCGGGGCTCGCCCGGCCGCCTCAGTCCGGCGACCGGTCAAGCCTCCTCTGGCCCGTCGCCGGAGCCAAAGGAAGAAGGAGGAAGGAGGGAGAGGGAGAAAAGAGTGAGAAGAAAAAAAAAGTATAAAAGGATAAAAATTAATAAAATAATTCAAAAATATTATTAAAAAAAATCCCTCAAATAAAGCTAAAACGAACACGATCGTAAAATAATCGATCAAGCATCGAAATGTTGAGAGGAAGAGTGAACTTACTTCATTCGAGCGCTGCGTGGCCTCTTGAGTAGACTTGCTTGACCTGAAAGGGTGGAAGCCAAAGCTCTCTTTTGCGTCGACATGATTTTCTTTACTTTTGTGGAGCTTATCAAGAACTTGGAAGGATTTGGCTGCTGAACAAACGGGAATAAATGTAGCACAGAAATGAAGGAGACGATGAACAGTTTATGTAAGAACTCAAGCTCAAATTCAAAGTAATGAGTTTGTAGTCATCGGGGTGTGCTTTATAATGTCCTCTCCGGGAGTAGGCACATCTTTTCCGAGAAAAGTGCAGTACATTTCCGGGAAAGGGTGCGGGTTTTTTAATTACCCTCTTTTTTCCTAAGATTCCGGCAATTTGCCCCCTCAACCTTATGAAGCTGCCCATGCAATTCCTTTTTGACCCGATCTTTGATTCAATCGGTATATGCTCCAATATCTTGAGCAAGTGAAAACAAAAATCAATTAAAGGATAAATATACTGAAAATTTTTAAAATTATCATAAAAGTATAATTAAGTCTTAAAACTTAAAAAATAATTGATCAAATCTTAAAATTTGTCAAATTTATGCTATCAAATTCTTTCATTAACTCCATTCAACTTAATAAACCAAAAATATTAACAATTTTTAGGATTTGATTAAATTTTTTGAAAATTTGAGAATTCAATTGCACTTTTTGTGACAAATTTTATCACTTCCAATACATTGTCCCTTTAATTGATTATTGCTAATTACACGTGACTATTATGCATAAATGGTAACAACTATCGAATGTGTGTTATAGTATGCATTCGAGGAATGATGGAGGCAAATTAATATGGCTCTTCTTCCGATTGATGATGCCAAAATGATTTATTGATGAACATTGGGTTTGATTGCCGGCTTGAGAATTTTTCCTTTTTCTTGTCTTTAATTTTGCTAGATTGTCCCCTTAACCTTATGAGCTATGAAGCTGTATGTACTTCTTTTTCTTTTTTATTGTCTCTGCTTTTGCCTATTAAATAACTGAGCTATTTTTGCAAACAACATACCAAGGTAAATCTTCTCAACCTAATCTTTAATCAATGGGTCACATGCTCGAATATCGATTATCATCTAGGTGTAGCTTTTGTGCAAGCACCATAAAATTCCAGTTAATCGCGCAGCTTCTAAACGGCGCAAACGGGCCTGGAAAAATGCCTTCAGTTGACTTTTTACGGATACCACACCATATATAATTCTTCTCTTGGCTCGTTCCCATTCCATTTGATGAAGAAATTGATGCTTCATTTGTTTTACAGTTTTTCCTAAAATAATCGCCATAACTTTGGTCTTTTTTTTTCCTACTTCTATTGTTTCACTATAAGTAAGCCGTATTGGAAAAAATTAGAAATGTAATTGCCATATGAGGTCTCATTTTCGTTCGGAGGAATTCCGTCCATAATCTTTCAAGTTACTCCAATAGTGGAGGACATTTGGTCAATATATGAGAAATGGTGGTTGAGGATCATAGGAAGGTTCTGGGAAACGTTACCTGCATGCATGCTTCATTGTTGTTGGAGGATTTATGTCGGCCACTATGTTTAAAAGCTCAAAAGCGCTTGGAAATAAGTTTCCTCCCAAAATAAGATTTATGTCAGTTGAATTTTTGTTTTTTCTTCTCTCTAACTTTACTAATTTGCCACCACCCACCGCGGTGGCTCAGCTAAGTAGGCGCTAGACTTCCATCGATGAGGTCTAGTGTTCGAAGCTCCCGCAACGCTTTGAGACTCTTAGCGACTTACCCGATGACACGTATGTGGTGGCTAGCACGTGTCGCCTCAAGTGGTTTACCTCTGGCTGTTGGCCATGCGAGGTTCCTTATCAATTATGAAGCTACGTGTACTTTTTCTTTTTTCTTTTTTTCCTACATTTGCCTATTAAACAATTGAGCTACTTTTCCCTTCAATGTTCACGGTAAATCTTCAACGGTCACATGCTCAAATATCGATTATCATCTAGGTGCCGAGCGACATAATATTTCGAATAATCACTTCTAATCCAGCGTAGCTATAACTCATAAATTATAACGATGAAAGAATGTGTTTTGTGGTTATTTGTTAAGAAAATGTATGTACTACAAATTGGTTCAAGGAACGTTAGAGGCTAATTAGTATGCCTCTTCATCAAATTGATGATGTCAAAATGATTTATTGTTTCTTGATTTCGTCATAAGGTTGTTGTTTTCCCAAGGTTTAGAATGCCACATGTATCTTATGCGGTTAAAATCATATTGATTATGAGAACTCGCTAGTTTTCTTACCTGTGTTTTGCACAACGTTTCTTTGCAAAGAGATGAGTGATTCTTGATGTATCATTTTCATAGGAACTCTCAATCTTATATAATATTTTTAGACTACTTGAACAAAAATCTTTAATGCAAACTATAAATTTTATTGTTATTATTATAATTTTTGCATTCATTCCATGGCCAAGTGAAATTAATTTCTCGTGCAAATTGAAAGAAAATACTGAAAATATGACATTTGGCTGCCTGATACATGACTTTATTCATTATAATCCCCAAGTGTTGATCTCATCATCATTTCATAAATTATTCTGACTAAACTCTATTAAAATGATCCATCATCAATAATGTCACTTTCAAACGGTACAAGTGGTGATGGAAAATTGCCTTCGGCGCACTGTATGTTGATTCTTCCATTGGCTCTTTCACATTCTACTTGACGAAGAAATTAGTAATTCATGTGATCGCTGCTCTCTCTCTCTCTCTCTCTCTCTCTCCCCCCCCCCGCCTCTTCTTTCTTTTTGTACTTCTATTAAAGTCTTTTTCATCAAGTTTAAGTAAAAGGGATTAGGTGATTGAGAATTAAAAATTAAATCAAGCATATGTTACGTGTTTGTTACCACTGATAATTGCGGGATTTTGTCATAAACAAGTGTCAATATCTTCATGTCCAATTTAACGTTTCATTTTGTCTCTAAACTTTGGTCATGTTTTTTTTTCTTTACTTCCAACGTTTCACTAGAAGTCAGTCGTGGGATAGTAACTTCGGAGGAATTCCATCAATAATCTTTCATGTCACTCTAATAATGGAGGACACTTGGTCAATGTATGGGAAGTGGTGGTTGTGGATCAAGGAAGTTTCTCTGAAATGTCACTTGCATGCATGCTTCATTGTTGTTTGAGGACTTATGTTGACCAAGCTGAAAAGCGCGTGGATCTTGTTTAAAAATAAGCTACCTCCCAAAACCTTTCATGCTACTAATGATTAAAATTGCAGTGCGCGTGCATTGCATGGAAATGATCCAAATTTTTTTATTATTATTTTGCGGACCTCGATCGAGGAGCGTGACCCCAATAGTGGAACAACGAGGAGGATCTCCGTGGCCCCAATAATGGCCCCAATAATGGATCGACAAGGAGGATGTTGCAGACCTCGATCAAGGAGCTGTGGCCCCGATGGTGGGACGAAACATTCGCAATTAGTAAATTGAATGGAAGTTGTAAAATAAATTTTTTATCGCATGAGGAAGTTGACTACGCTCTAATTTTTAGGCGTCGTGAATCCATAAAATGTTGAAGCAACCAATCTATCTTGCATGTCCACATCACCTAGCTTAAAACCCGCCCTCTTAAATGTCTCACATAATATAATTTGTCCAAATTAGTAATGCCACACTTCGAGTTGTTGATTAAATCTCCACCGTTCATTTAAAAGAATCAGTTCTTCTGTTTGACGATTTTGTTGATCGTCTAACATCATGTTACGTGGCCGTTGATCAAGGAATATTTATTAAGCAATGGTGTATTCTCATTAATAAGAAAAGGAAAAAAAAAAGTCAAACGAAAAAGAAAATGCTATGACCAACCATGGAAGAGAAGCTAAATAGGGTGGGGTGCCATGCTTTTAGTTGAATGGATTTACAGATGAAAGATGGACCAACATATTGGCACACATCATATTATTTAGGATTAATATCACAAAAAAATTTAAATTAATACACATGATAAATTTACTTCGAACTAACTTTCTTAACCACCAAAATCCCAAACCAATACAATTGTGACAAATTTACCGTCATTAGTTTCCATTAAATTTATCATTAAATTGTTAAATTGGATAACATGTGGAATGTATCAGTTAATGATTTTACTATTTGTTTGTCACAAGTGTTTGTATTAATCTAATTTAAGAGAAACTAATTAAAGGTAAATTTATAACAAGTATATACATTTTGGGTTTTTGGTGGTCAAAAATTATTCTTAAATAAATTTATCACAAATATATCAATTTGGAGGTTTTTTTGTGGTTAAAAACTAATTTGGAGTAAATTTGTTATATATATATATATATATATATATTAGTTTGAGATTTTTCGTGACATTAACTCTATCATTTATTGGAACTCGGTTGCCTAGACATTTCTTTTTCATTTTTATAAATTTGCTGCCTTTAATGTCATATTTGTTACACACTGTTAAAAGTATTTGCATTATGAAAACTCTAGTTTTCTTACCCTTGCTTTGCACAAGGTTTCTTTGTAAAGGAATGATTAAGTGATTCTTAATGTATCATTTTCATAAGAACTCTCAACCTTAGATAATCTTACAATTACTGCAACAGATAATTATGGATTATTGTTCACAAAAATGGTTCCTATAAAATCCACAGTACCAAATATGATAGGAATACACCGATATAAAGAACAAAGAGATCAGCAATTAATCAATTAAATTTAAGTCAATTAAAGCAAATACTGAAAGCATTAAAGCATTGCAAAATCTTTCTCTCTCTCTCTCTCTCTCTCCCCCCCCCCCTCCCTCTCTCCCTCCATGATTCTTTCCTTTTTCTTTTTGTCCTTCTATTATTTTCATCAAGTTTTAAGCAAAAGTGATCAGGTGGCCAACCAGGTCATAGGGATAAAAGGGATTAGGCGATTGATGATTTGATAATTCAATCAAGCATATGTTAAATGTTTGCTGTCACTTATAATTGCAGGATTTGTCGCAATTGAGTTTCTATATATTAATTCCCAATTTAAAGTTTCATTTTATCTTTAAATTCGAATCATGCTTTTTCTACTTTGTTCTGCTCCAATGGTAATCATCAACATATGAAATATAATTGACATATGAGTTCTCATTAGAGAAAGATAGAGGGAATACTGCAATTTCTCCTCGAACGAATTTGGATGTGAACTGCGACGATGTTGTCCTAGTTGATTTGCTTGAGTTGAATAGTTTATGTGAAGTGGTGGTGGTGGTGGTGGATCATAGGAAGGTTCCGGGAAATGTCGCTTGCGTGCTTCATCGCTTCATTGTAGTCGGAGGAATTAGGTTGACCACTGGTCCACTAGGGCCTGAGAGGCTCAAACGTGGGTGGGTATTTCGGTAAATACGCCACCTTGCAAGATTGGCAACTTATCTCGTCTTCTTTTGATAATAGTAATGATTACACTGGAAGTTTTTTTTTTTTTTTTGAGCAAGGATTACACTGGAAGTTGGCGAAGGAAATTTTTTATCGCCCGCATAAGTTGACTACAATCAAGACTAGAATAGTATTTGATAAGGCGGCAATAACGTGGGGGACGATGCGGACCCGTTGAAGGTTTGCCATATGAGAGAGAAATGGGGGGAGAGAGAGGAATTACTGAAATTACTCCTACAATAAATAAGAACATGAATTTAAATTATTGTAAGGCCGTCCTCATAAATTACGACGCTGACAGAAAATGTAGTAGAGAAAGAGTTGAGAATAATAAATACAGAGAAATTATATTCTATTCGCTGTTAATGAACAATACATATGCCTATTTATAGCATTTTCATAACAGGTATCTAAAATTATAAATCACGATCAATCAATGAGAATATATAGAATAATATATAAATCATATGATATCCTAAATGTAATTCTTACAGAGACAACAAAAGTTTATCAAACGAGCTCGAACTCAGCGTAATGAGCCTGTAATCATTGGAGCGTGTTCTATTTTGCATCGACGGCCCATACCCGAGAAAAGTGACTTTATTTTCATGTGCATCTCCTTTAAAAGTTAGCCCCTCCACTTTGCTCGGTTGCATGTGTCTATATTTTGCCTTCATCTACCATTAAAAAACTGAGTCTCCCAGAAGAACACCCAGTTGTTCTCTTGTTTCACCCAAAAATGGATTTTTACCCAAATATGAAGGCATTGTTCCCATTTTCGTCCGGAGGAATACCTTATATAATCTTTCACGGTACTGTAATAACTTTTTCTTTTTCTTTTGTTACTTCTAGAGGAGAACATTACGGAAAGTTTCCCTTTTCAATAATCATAAGTTTGTTGCTATACTCTCCACCCACGTAACCAAATAAAGCCACAATTAAAGCTAAATAAAATCTAAGGTTGAGGCTATTACGGATCATTATTTCTTTAATTTTTTTGTAAGTCCTCTTTTCTTTTTTTCTTGGGTTGACTTTTCGAGGTTCGTTTGTCCATTTGATACCTGCCAGCACTGTCACATCCCAAATTCATATCCAGAACCTAGCGAACGGTTGGTAATCCTTTACAAAAATAAACCATGAAGTCTTTAATTAAAAATAGTGATTTTACCCAAAAAAATAATTTAACCAAACCTTTCTCCGAGAAAATATAATAACATATTTCAATGTGAATTGTGACAATATTGTATAGGAGATTTACTTGAAGTAAATAGTGGAAGACATTTAGTCAATATATGAGAATCGACGTTGTGAATCATAGGAAGGTACATAACGTACAATGGTGTGACTGACATAGCTAATTTTCCACGAAAATCAAGCCCTGTTAATTTTCTTAGAAAATTTTTCATGCTTCCAATTTTTGGAATTTTCGGCTTTCATATGATTTCACACCTCATTACACGTGCAACAAGAAAAAAACCAGCACGTTCGGTCAGTTTTACTTAGACATCGGTCTGATCAAACTGAGAAATGGCAATGGTTTATTGGCCTTTTCGATTGGATCAAGTTGACTACGAATTCTTAGATGACGTATCCCGGCTGATGATTGAACTCGTAGAGATTTTTCAAAGGTAGGGCCGGTTTGATAATTCAATTAAGTGTTAAACTTTGGTCATGTTTTTGCATTGACTCCATGGCCAAGTGAAATTAATTTCTCGTGCAAATTAAAAGCAAATACTGAAAATATGACATTTGGCTGCCTGATACATGACTTCATTCATTATAATCCCCAAGTGTTGATCTCATCATCATTTCATAAATTATTCTGATTAAACTTTATTGAAATGATCCATCAATAATAATGTCACATGTCACTTTCAAACGGTACAAGCGATGATGCCAAGCTCGAGCCTTGCCTAATCAAGCAAGTTGGGCATAGCTTGGGCTGGCCCGAGGTCGCCAAAGGTTGGTGAGGCTCTAGTGACCTTGGGTAAGGCTATTAGGCTCAAGCCTCACCAGCCTATCCAAGGAAGAAAAAAAGGTAAGGAAAAAAATTAAAAATTAAAATTAGATTTTTAAAAATAAAATAATTAAAAATTATTGAAAATGAGTACATGCAGGAAAATATTTTCTAATTCATTTATATATTTTAGTCAAATTCCAAAAAATATGGTTATTTTTTTGAAAAATGGCTTCTCAAATTGAAAACACTATTTTTTCCGCGAAACGAATGGAGTCTTAAATTTAGAACATATTCGGTGTGTGAGTATATATCATATGCCAATACATTGGTTGACCATGAGCATCATCAAACATACTAATAAATTACTTGAAATAATTCACCCATGTGATCATTTTCAATCCCTAATCAAAATAACAACCAATTTGAAAATCCATCCAAATCCTATTTTATGAAATGGCATTGCTCAAAATAATTTTATTTTCATTCGTTCTCAAAATACGTGCCATGACATGACGTAGGACTTTTCCTTTCAATAACGGTGCGACGCAAATTTGACCAAAACCATAAAAATGGTGAAACTCACTTGAAGTGAAATTAAACATCGAATAAATTTGAATGTGAATTGCCATGTTGCTGTCCAGGAGATTCACAATAGTGGAGGACAATAGGTCAACATATGAATAGTGGTTGTGGGTCACAGGAAGTTTCTCCGAAATTTCGCTTGTGTGTGTGCTTCATTTGATGTCGGCCACTAATGTTAAAACTAATGGTGTGCATGATAAAATTTCTGGAACAGAAACTGATTTGTTCAAAAATTGATTTCTTAATTTCTATTTTAGAAATTGAAAAGTTAAAAATTTTAATTTCTAATTTCTTCTTCAAATCTATTTCTAGAACAAAAATCTGTTCCAAAAATAAAAAAATCAAATTGCATTACCAAACAAATTTATGTTCCAACCCTATTCTAGGAAATAGATAAATAGAGAAGTAGAAATTTTATCATGCGTGCCCCAAAAGAGCTCAAACACACATGGGCATTGTTGTAGATGAAGTAATGCCCCAAATTAGCAATGCATCTACTGCTCTTTCAGTTGTGTTGAGCTTCCTATATAGACCCCAAGTGTGATTGGTTGACCGTAGATGAACATTTTATCAGCTCTCTTTATTTTACGAAAAATAAATTATTTAAAAAATATTTTTTTAAATGATTGTGGAGGCCTATGAGACCCCGAAACGGCGTAAGCCAACAAAGGCATGCTCCGACAGATCCTCGGTCATAAAAATAAAAAAACAATACCACACCACAAAGTAATCGACATTACAGGGAGAAAATTCAATGAGCCTGTTGGGTATGTCGGATTCCCAAAAACAGATTCAACACTAAATCGACCCCTAAAACGAATGCGGAAGACAAGCCCGGGAAAACATGTATCACCGATCCTAAAGCACACCACGGAATTGAGCGTACCTTGTTAGCCACAAATTAAACACCAACGTCGATAAGAGGAAGAGAAAACCGATCTCGTTCGATCCAATGACGTTGATTGGCCTTGAAGGGAAGATGTATTCGCCTTTTACTTACCGGTTTCTTTTGGAGCGTTTCAAGGGAGAGAGTGAGGAGGAACGTACGTAATATACCAAAAGGTACGTTCTCCCTCTCTTTCCTCCCTTATATACGTCCCTCCAAAAAACAAAGAAACGTACCCCTTCATCCATGGGCCCTAATTTTGTGGGCCGGGCTTTTAGGCCCAACATGGGCGGACGGGCCAACTTAAGCCCATCACATAAAACCATCATCTCTCACTCGCACATGGTGGGCCGAACAGGATTCTCTTGACCTCTCTTCAACATTCATACCGGTGAATAATCCGTGCGACCAGCATACTTTGAGAGCTCGTTGCCATACATCTGTTAGGAATATATAGCAGCTCATAATAGGCATCACACTCTGAGTAGATTTAGTATGCAGTACCCTAGATCAATCGATCACATTTATATCTATCTTGATCTCTTTTAAACAATGATATATATATATATATATATATATATATATATATATATATTGTATTCACAATTATGATTATCCCAAAGACAGTCATAATTGGTTAACTAGTGAATACAAAACTATAATGTGATTTTCCAAATTCGATCTTCCTCTTTCCTTCAAAATCTCAATTTCAGTTTAGCTTGCTTTTCTAGAAATATCCCATTAGATCGAATCAACTCATGACCATTGGCAACATCCTAAGATAGCAAACACTAAATAGAAATCTTGAAAATAAGTAAGAGTCATGAGAGGACTAAAAATTGAGGAACTCTTTTCCTCAAGAGTCTCACACGACATAAAAGTTGAGATCAAACTTTTGCCACTCTTAATGGTCGTCTCATGCATACGTAGTATGAAATACGTATTATGGTATTAACTCCTTTCCTATGGAGCGTATGTCTACACCTTTCAATACCGTACAAATGATAGTTCAGACATACCCAATCTCTAACTTGAGTTCACGTATCTACTCACTCACAAAATTCATCAGAACTCACATCTGGCATCATAGACAAATAAAGTAAAATATGTGGGTTATTTTACTTTTGGACACAGTAAATATTATATCATCATCTTAACACCTAGTTAAGGCGACATACGTATTTTAAGCTTGAGCCCTCGATTATCACACAGTAAATAGAGGCGATTACCCGTGCGAGTATGCTAATCTTTTATCTGTCCGACATACTTTCTCAACTTAAAGTAATGCACTGAGCATTAAGATGCATAAAGATCAAAACAAAGATTCATAGGCATTAATGATGAAAAACACAAATTCATCAAATGTGAACACTTAAGGGAAATTACAATCCAGTACATCAGACTCTACGCAATCCTAGAGATTTCATATGGCCACAAAACACATCTCTAGGTATTGGTTTTGTCATAGGATTTGCTACCATTCTATGCGTAATATGTACTGTAAGTTCACATCTTTTCGTGCAATCATATCTTTGACAAAATTATACTTGGTATCTATATGTTTGGTCTTGCCATGATATGTTGGATCTTTGGTGTACACTTTTGCTGCTTGGCTATCACAGTTAATCAACAATGAATCTGCAGCACTTCCAATAACACCTAAATGATCCAATAATCTCTTAAGCCAAACATTTTCTTATATTGCTGCTGATAATGCCACGAACTCAGTTTCCATCGTGGACAAGGCTATACACTTTTGTTTCTTATTGCTCCAACATATGATACCATTATTCGGTAAAAAAACAAATCCAGATATATATTTTCTTTTATCTAAATCTCCTCTCCAATCAGAATCAGAATAGCCTTAGAGTCGTAGATCATTTCCTTGATAACTTAACGTATAATCAACAGTTCCCTTTAGATACCTTAGTATTCTTTTAACGGCTTTCCAACGTGCTTGACCTGGATTGGATTGGTATCTACTCACCATTCCAACTGCAAAACATATGTCAGGTCTTATACACATCATGGCGTACATAAAGCTTCCAACAGCACTAGCTTAAGGAACATGTTTCATTTGTTCATTCTCTTGTGAAGTCCTTGGACACAGTCTATGGCTCAATCCTTCACCTTTTACAATAGGAGTGTCTATAGGTTTACAATCTTGCATACGAAATCGTTCAAGAACCTTATTTATATATGTTTCTTGCGAAAGAGATAACGATCTCTTCGAACGATCTCTTGAAATCTTAACTCCAAGAATGTATGCAGCCCCACCCATATCTTTCATCTCAAAGTTGGAAGACAACTAACTCTTGACAATATTAACAAACTCCATATTGCTTCCGGCAATTAGTATATCATCAACATATAATGATATGATCACAAATTGATCCTTGGATCTTTTGATATATACATAATGATCCTCATCAATCATTGTAAAATCATATGTCATTATGGCATTATGAAAACGTATATACCATTGTCTCGATGACTGCTTAAGGCCATATATCGATTTTAAAAGTCGACACACCTTTTCTTCTTGGCCTTTTATTATGAAACCAGCATGTTGTTCCATATATATTTCTTCCTCTAATTCTCCATTGAGGAAAGCAGTCTTTATATTCATTTAATGAAACTCAATATCCATACTAGTCACTATTGCCAGAATAATGCGAATCGAGGTAAATCTCACTACAGGAGAAAATGTTTCTACATAATCAATTCCTTCCTGTTGATTATACTCCTTCGCCACAAGGCGAGCCTTATGCCTTTCTATCGAGCCATAAGCTTTTCGCTTTATTTTGAGAACCCACTTGTTCCCAATAGTTTTGCGTCCTTCTTGAAGATCAACCAGTTCCTAAACTTGGTTTGATTTCATTGACTCCATTTCTTCTTCCATTACATGAATCAATTTTTCCTTACTAGGACAATTCAAAGCCTCATTAATATTTCTTGGCTTATCCTCATCTTGTGGAGCAACCATAAAAGCTTCCCTTTCAATGTCAAAACGTCAACGGGGAATACTTTGGCGACTTGTTCGCCGTATGGGAGATTGTACACTTTGCACATCATTCCCCATTATGCTCCCACTTGGATTAAATAATGATGATGTCGTCTTATCATGTGGTTGTAATTGAGAATGAGTTGAATTCAATTCATCACTTCTCATATTACTCCCACTTGGACGAATTCCACTAATATCATTATCTTGATCCAAGGTTTCAAATAGGGAGTAATCTTCCATTATTTCACCATTCTTAGGAAATTCATCCTCTAAGAATGTGACATCCCGTAATTCAAATTCAGTTATACTCCCACTTTCCTGCTCATCTATGAACACATACCCTTTCGAGTGTTCGAAGTATCTCATTAAAATACTCTTCTTAAAATACGTTCTGCATGTTTCAGGCCACTTAGAACATCTTCTCACCCCTAGCCTGACTATTCTGTAAGTTTATTGTTGTCCCATTGTTGTCCCCAATGCTACATAGATTATAATGGTACTATATTTTCTTTGGAAAATGGCAGCCTCTGGGATCTTCTCCATGGTGAGTGAAGTTTCTTTTTAATGACTTGAATGTCCTGCTCAAGAGCCTCTTAGGTGAATATGCTTGTCAAAACTTTTTCCCATCATACATGAGAACTAGATTGAGCGAGCGAGTGAAAATCTGGAGTGGCTTTTATTAGTACTCATTTCACTCCTGCTAAATTTTCTTATGTTCATGTATATTGAAATCATCTAAAATAAAATGGTCCTAGTTTTTAATTATGTCAGGATTCTTCCGACCAAAGATCTTTACAAATTAATGATTTCTATAGGCCTTGCGAAGAAAAAGAAGCTTGACTGGGATACTCGTCTCAAGATAGCACTTGGTGCCGCTGAGGGGCTTTCGTGTCTTCACCATGATTGTAGTCTGCGTATCATCCACAGGGACGTGAAATCGTCAAGCATTCTACTCGATAAGGAATTTGAGGCGCATCTCATGATTTTGGGATTGCAAAGAGCTTGTGCACAATGAAGTCCCATACATCTACATACATAATGGGGACCATTGGCTACATAGACCCAGAATATGCCCGCACTTTTCGCCTCTCACAGAGAAGTCGATGTCTACAAATGGGAATTGTTTTACTGGAGTTGCTGATCGCGTGAAAGCACTGGACAATGAATCCAATATCAATGCAAAATTAAAGCAAGATTTGGCAAAATAGAAGAAAGAAAATTCTAGATTGAAAATGTTGGTTGTGCTGTTGTTTATGGTAATTTTAGACATATTGTGAGATTTGGCAAACCTAAAGATGTTGGTTGGGTTGTTCATGAGTTTTAGTTGTTTGTAAATGTATGTGCATTTTGTTTGTAGGATGAATAAAGTGAACCTTTATGTTGGCATATCATTAAATTTGTTTTGCTATTGCATGTTTTCCCATGCTGCTACTTCCTGAAATTTCGACCA